>NC_048302.1:18015097-18046320 GCF_013100865.1 Trachemys scripta elegans
GCGGCGGCTCTGCTCCTCCCCTGACTCTTCGGCTCTGTTTAAGAGCCAGGCTGCCCGAGCGCTACCGGCTTCGGGCAGCCCCCATGCCTCCGAACCCTGCGCCACCGGAGCCCGGGAGGGGAAGTGCCCGGCCGGCGGCTGGGGTCCGGAGGCAAGGGGGCTGCCTGAAGCCCATAGCGCTCGGGCAGCTCGGCTCTTAAACAGAGCCGAAGAGTCCGGGGAGGAGCAGAGCAGCCGCGGGAGGGGACGTGCCCGGCTGGCATTTTCCCGGACATGTTCGGCTTTTTGGCAATTCCCCCCAGACGGGGGTTTGATTGCCGAAAAGCCGGACATGTCCGGGAAAAACCAGACATATGGTAACCCTAGGTTGTATGGGGCGGGGTCCCGGGGGGCTGTCAGGAAAGAGGGGGGGGTTGGATGGGGAGGCAGGGAGCAGTCAGGGGCAGGGATTCCAGGGCGGTCAGGGGACAGGGAGCGGTTTAGGTTGGATGGGACAGGAGTAGTGGAGGGGCCCATCAGGGGCAAGAAGCAGCAGTGGGGCAGACACCCCTCCCCTAACCGGCCCTCCATACAATTTCCGAAACCCAATGCAGCCCTCAGGCCAAAAAGTTTGCCCGTCCCTGATCTTGTCTAATAGCCATTGATGGACTCTATGAACTTATCTAATTCTTTTTTAAATCCAGTTATACTTTTGACCATCACAACATCCTCTGGCAACGAGTTCCACAGGTTGACTGTGCATTGTGTCAAGAAGTATGCTGCCTGTTAATTTAATTGGGTGAGCCCCGGTTTTTGTGTTTATGTGAAGAATAAGGAAGGGCAATTTACATCACTTTCTCCACACCATTCATGATTTTATAGACCTATCCTATTTCCCCTTAGACATCTCTTTTCTAAGATGAACAGTCCCAATCTTTTTAATCTCTCCTCATACAGAAGCTGTTCCATACCCCTAATCATTTTTGTTGCCCTGTTCTGAGCCTTTTCCCATTCAAATATATCTTGTTTGAGGAGGAGTGACCCAAACTGCACATAGCATTCAGGCTGTGGGCATACCATGGATTTATATAGTGGCATTATGATATTTTCTGTCTTATTATCTATCCCTTTCCTAATGTTTCTTAACATTTTGTTCGTTTTTTTGACTGCCGCTGCACACTGAGCAAATGTTTTTAAGAGAACTATTCAGAATGACTCCAAGATCTTTTTTGTGCGGTGACTGCTTATTTAGATGCCATCATTTTGTACATATAGTTGGGATTATGTTTTCCAATGTGCATTACTTTAAGAAAAGGTCTTGGTGCTGGCACTGCTGGCAAAGAGGAGGCCAGCTCCAGGAAATGTTAACAACTCAAGCAGCAGATTTTGGGAGGAGAAATGAAATGAGTCAAAGGCCAATCACTCAGTCATTCGTTCCTCAGGCTACGCATATGCTGTACTATGGGGGTTAAAAAAGGTAAACCTAAAATGTAAAATTATTATGTATAAGTAGAAAATAGACACTTGTGACTTTGGGTCTTTTAATCACAAAAAGACAGCATGAAATCCTGGCCCAAATGAAGTCAATGGTAAAATTCCCATTAACATCAGTCGGGCCAGGATTTCACTCATAATTTTTTTTACTGGGAGATTGTTATTAGCCATCCACCTCAACAGACAATATATTTTCTTGCTGTTCAGCTCATGGCAAGATTGAACAATATTTTCCCTGTCATTTGCCTTATTATTATACTGGTGATGCACATGTAATATTTTCTCCTAATTTAATCTAGATAACTAGGACACTGCTGTGCTCACCCTTTACAAAATGGCTAGCTTGCCATTAGAAAAAGTCACTTCAGTGTCTGCAGTGTTCCCTAGCATTTCCCAGTGCTTACTATAGAAAATTCCTGGAATACTGGACCTACAAAAGTAGCTATTCAGTTATCGAAGGCATTTGGCAAGTTTTTAAGGGTGACCACTGTAGTCAAATTGTTGTTTTAGTAATTTTACAACGTCCTTGATAAACGGAGATTGACATTAGTAAAGAGCCCTGTCTATTCACCATTATTGCAGCTAGAGTCTCATGCTAGCTCTCAGGTTACACAAATCAGATCATTTAACAGTCATTCCAATGTTAGCTGTTTAAATAGATGTTGTTGTTCCACTGTTGGCTGACTTTTCAGAAGGGTGCCATTCTCAAATCTCCTACCATTTGCTTGCAAAAGTCCAGCTTTCATACTGAAAAACATTAATACATCAAAATGCTCTTAAAGGAGGAAGAACAATAAGTACTTGAAACATACCATATGCAATAGTCAGGCATATCTGTCTGAGGCTGGGTCTACACTACCCGCCTGAATCCGCAGGTAGAAATCGACCTCTCGGGGATCGATTTATCGCGTCCCGTCGGGACGCGACAATCGATCCCCAAATCGACGCTCTTACTCCACCAGCGGAGGTGGGAGTAAGCGCCGTCGACGGGAAGCCGCAGAGGTCGATTTTGCCGCCGTCCTCACAGCGGGGTAAGTCGGCTGCGATACGTCGAATTCAGCTATGCTATTCACGTGGCTGAATTTGCGTATCTTAAATCGACCCCCCCCTGTAGTGTAGATGTAGCCTCCGTGCTATATTAACAACAAAACACCCTCCCCCCTCCCAATATTTAACATGTTCAAGAACACAACAACAAAAAATTTGTAAGAGCTCTAAACAATGATCTTTTAACCACTCTGATCTAATAGTGTGTGTAAACTCGTGTGTGTGTGTGTGTGTGTGTGATTTGGCCAGGGTCCAGAGGATTCTTACTAGAGGCTGTTTTGTCACTGTAGTTACCATGTCTCTCTTTTTCTTGACATTTTCCCTTACTACTTTTTATATTTGTCCTACAGCACAAAATAACCACATCATGACATTTGTAGCTTCGCCTTGTTTAATGTCAGTGTGTGATGATGCAGTGTCCTATTATGACTTTACGTCATTGTATGAACAATGCAACTTCATGACACATCGACAAAATGCTACTATGTTGTGTTACCATGTGTCAACGTATGCCATGGTAAATTTGCATCAAAATGTCATGATAGTGAAAGGCCCAGAAGTGATTCAGGACTGTGCTTCATACTAGCCTTCTAGGATGTGAGAGATCCATGAACATTAGGATTGTCCCAGGAATTTCTTTGTTTACCTCCTCTGCATGATTTTCCAGCCTGATGCTATTGTTGTTGCTGCTCTGTGAACTGACCAGCCAGCATGGGTATTGAGTTAGTGTTTGGCATCCACCCCCATAGAGACAAAACATGTAATCGCTGTATCTGATGAGCTCCCATCAAACCATCAAGTGAAAATTCTAAATCCCCCATCCTGTATCCCACACCACAGCATGGTAATACAACATACCATGGTAGCCAGATAGCCTATTTGAAAGAATGACAGTCCGTATAACAGATTGTAGATTGATGGAGTAGAGACACTTACACTGGGGTGGGTTTTTTTGCCTTTTGCAACCTGCTTGAAAAAGCATGACACATATGATGTGAGCCATGCATGTTTCCTGGGAGTGAAAAATAAAGTTGTATCTATGTTACAGTAAATGAGTTTTAGATTTGGCCACCTTCTGAATAAAAGACCTCAACATTCCCTGGGATATATATAAATTATTTTTTTGTGTGAAGTGATGAACACATGTGTAAATGAGAATTTTGGATGTGTTTCACATACTCTATGAATTCAAGCTATATTTGAACCAGACTTCTAGAGCTGTGTCTTTATCCCTTGGGTCACCACACCTAGCTATCTTATATTAACTGTATCGTCTAATGATTTGGTTTGTTTGTAGGGGTAATTACACATGTCATTACCCTATATCATTGTGGCGTGTGTACTATAATTTATTCATTTATATATAAGGTCAAGGAGAAGTCTGAAACCAGATTAAGCTGTTCAGATAATCTTTTCTACTTGATATGGCTACAAGCAGTGATAGCTTCATAACACTCTTATATATCATAATTCCTGTTAATAATCATTAGCTTCAATTCTTTAAGCTGGAAAGGGAGCAATATTATCTTCAGGAACTGGAGAAGGGTTTCTATCATTTGAAGAACTACACATTTTTAATAAGATTTCAGCTATGTCTATATAATTCTGTTCAGGTTTTCAGGGTCTTTTGATTTTTGTTGTTGTTTGTTTGTTTTTGTTTCTCAAAATTTGAGACAATTTTTGAAAGCAATAGAGATTAGTTGAAAGTACAGGATTTAAGGAAAAACTACAAGTCATTCCTATTGCTAACCATTTATCACTTTTCTGCATATAAAACTCCAGCACTTTTTCTATCCTGCCTTTTAGCTACTACAGAATATCAATAACTCTACATATATCTTCTGTGCAATCTGTGGACTAGAAGAGAAATCAAGTCTAGCTTGTAATGATTTTTTTTTTTTTATAAAGGGGAGTTCTGTTTGATTTCTGGCCAACAGAAAGTCCTTATACTTTAAATGTCTCTGCCTAGTCAATAATATTACAAGTATTCTCAAGACAGTCCACCATTTAGTATACATAACAGTGAGCTCATTCCTACAAACTTATCTAGTTGTTGGTCAGTTAAAATTTCAGCTTTTATCACATTTTAACCATTAATCACTTTTTCTATTTTAAACAGCAAATCAATTGGGTAACCTACATTATTTAATTTTTTTAAATGATCAAGCAGTCTACCGTTTAAAATTTAGATGAATCCCAGCCACCAAGCATATATGATAATTTTACCTGTTTTCCATTTAACTCCATGGGTGGTCTGGGACTTAGAGTGAATATTCAGCGATGCAGCATACTGCTTTGTTCCCATCATTCTTGCTCTTCCAGTGGCAATGGGGACCCGCCCTAAAATCTATGACAGTGGGCATAACAGTAGGGAAAGGAAAAGAGCCCAATACTGCAAAGTGCTGAGTGCTCCTAGGATCTGAGGACACTGAGCAAATCATATCTAATTATGGAATTTTCCCCCTATATAGTAGGCAAAGCTCAAGATATACCTTCCGTTTTCATTTGCTTCCACCCCATCATTGTTTCCTACTTGTAGTTTTTATTTCCAGATTGTTTGGTTGCTGTGTGGCAGCTGCACAACTGATGCATACCAGCCAAAAGTAAAACCAATTAAATAAATCAGACAAAGCAAATATCAGTCAATTCCATCTGAGAATTTATCTATTTTAAATTACTTCCATATAATAACTGAAAATTGTGTGCACAGCTAAAATAGAAAGAGCCCCAGCCCTTGTACAGTTTATATTAATAACTAAAGAGAACATATTTCTGTTTGATTTGTATGAAAGCTCCCACTGACACTGTTGGAAGATGCATATATGGATTGATCATTAACAGCAGAGTAACAAAGTAAAGACCATAAAACACAGTTAGGTGTCCCTAACAAGGACCTCAGGCTGCAACTAGTGTAGCTGCCTGCCAGCTTACCAGATTTATCAAAAACATGTCTTGCAGTTAACTGGACTTTAAGTGGTTTAAAGACACATTATCAACATTTTGGTTTCGTGTGAAATAACTCAAGAGAGGGAGATATAATTTGTAAAGAATGTAGGTGGGTTTGTTTTGGAGGAAGTGAGGGATTGAAAGGGTTGAAATACTCTACAGCACTGGAAATGCAAACATAATATTGTTCTAATGCATTATTATTAATTTGTTCATGATAACACTCACAATGTGCTATAGGAGATTTCCAGACCTTCAAGAAGGAACCAGTTCTGCCTCTAAGGGGGAAGGCGCCAAGGAAAGGGGCACAACAAATAGGGATCTTTAAAATACAAGTTAAGTACATTCACTGTAGGCAGTATGGCAGAATTGGTTCTTAATGGGGCACGACTGGTTAGTTTCACACACTGTGTAGTTTCACTGCCCAAGCTGAGGGAAATACTTAAATGCCCCATTTAATCAAAGCACTTAAACATGCGCTCAACTCATGATTATTCAGCAAAGTACTTAAGTACCTCAATGGGACTTAGCACATGCTTAAAGCCTCTATTCAGGTGAGCACTTAGGCACATAACTTAAGTACTTTAAGCACATGCTTAAATGCTTTCCTAAATAGGGTTATTTTCCTGCATCGGGGCATATGTGCTTTTCTGAATAGACCTGAGCTTGAGCATGAGTTTTAACATCAAGTATGTTCTTATGTGCTTTAATGAGTTGGGGCATAATTAACCAACAGTATAAATGATGTAAAGCAAATCAGATTTTTAAAATTAGTTGAGCTTTAATAATTTAAGGGCAAAGAAAAACAGGTAAGAAATTGAAAATACAGATAGTGGGCCAGGTTCTTAGCTGGTTTAAATCTGCCTAACGCCACTGACTTCCTTAGTTGAGGATTCAGCCCATTATTTTTATCTTGACAATGTCTCTTGAATGTGGGTATTATAAACTATTCAAGCTGGATAATGCTTTCCAAAGGATCACTTCTGCTTCATCCTGTTCTCTCCTTGTGTGCAGCGATTAAGGAATTTAATGGGTATGGGCCAATACTGCTCCCATAGAACTCAATGACAAAACACTCATTGACATAAATGGAAGCAGGATTGGGTCCAAGGTGGCTTCACAGGTTTTCATTATCCAGAAAGTAGAAGCTTCTATTTTGAATTATTTGATAATCCTATGCTTTAAATGCTCGTTGCTTGAAGGACAATCTAATGCTTAGCAATGTGTACATAGTATCAGCTGTCCTCGTTGTCCGAGATCAATAGATATCAAAGGCAAACATAGGGCTATCTATGTATAGCTCATTTGCCCTCGTGTGCCCTTCTCTGAGTTCTGGAATCTGCTGCAATTTCATTCTCTACACTTGTGCTCCATAGGAGAACCATAACACTCGTAGGATAAATATGATGTGTGTGTGGTACATTAAGTAACTGATGATGTTAAGAAATGTACTGATATGATACTTATGTTTTGTAACTGCCTGGTCCAGTCTTAGTTCTCATGAGCCTCTTTAATACAGGAACACCATGATTTAAATAATACAGGACTGTAGAACTGTCCTCATTAAATAGTTTGTTTATTTTCTGTGAGGAGAAGCCTGATTATATATTCTCTCTTTCTCTCTCGTGTGTGTGTGTGTGTGTGTGTGTGTAATATAAAATTTTTAAAAGAGAATTTTAAAATTCTGCTCTCTTAGAAATTCTTATAAAAAAATAGAAATTCATTAACTTACTGCCACTAACCCACATTAAAAATGACTAGATGTCTTCTGGGAACAGAGAATTTTCATCAGAGACATTTCAACTAATAAGATATAGTACTGAATTTAAATTGGAATATAAATTTTATACAGTAAAATGTCTGTACTGATGGAAGAGGGGCAGAATTACAAATGCTAAATATTCCAAACTGCCTCTATTTTAAGACTACTGGAGTGCATTTGAAATGTTACATCAGCACAGAGAAACTGCTTAGAGTGGGAATGATCTTGTTTACTTGTTTGTTTACTGATCTTGTTTACTGGTTGATACATTCTTTGCATATTTGTCTGTCAACACTGAACCTTGAATAGGCAGGTCAAACCTGCTGCAGTCCTTTTCAAGTGACTTAGATCAATACTTAAAAACCCTGCATCAGCATAGCTGCACCAGGGCAGCTGCCCCACTGTGGCATTTAAGTGAAGATGCTCTTACGCTGACAGGCGTGGTTAATCCACCTGTGTGTGCTGTGGTAGCTGTGTTGACAGGAGAAGCCCTCCCATTGACATAGCACTGTCTAAATGGGGGGTTAGGACGGTATATCCCTGAATGACATTGTTATATCAACATACATCTGTAGTGAAGACCTGGCCTTACTTAAGTTCCTGTGCTATTAATAAAGCTAGGAAGTGTTACATCACTACTCAATTTGCTAAAACATGTTGTTTAACCCCTTCACAAGTTTGATGGACATTGCTCCTAATTCTGAGGTGTTTACTCAAGATCCCATTCTCCTTTTCATGGGAATAACTTGCACAGGGAAGAGGAAATTCCTCCCACATAATATAGAAGAAATAAGAAAGTCAGTCCATTAACCCTTTTATCCCTTAAAATCTATTGGAATCTTGAGGAGTTTACAACATCACTACTTCCTGGACAGCATTTCCTACTACAGCCCCTATAGGAGCAGAGAGCCTGAGACATAAGCCCTTGCATTAGAGGCCTGGTACGAGGTGGGACCTGCTCACAGAATCTAGCAAGAACAGGGCTGATATTGCAGAAATACACATTGCTAAGAACAGTGGCATAGCCAGTTGGAGGGAACCGGGGGAGCAATTAAAAAAAAGTGCCACCCACTGCAGCGCTTTTACTCACCCAGCGGTGCTCCAGATCTTTAGCGGTGGGCCCTTCACTCGCTCTGGGTGTCTTCGGCGGCACTGAAGGTCCCGCCGCTGAAGACCAGGAGCGCCGCCAGGTGAGTAAAATAAAAGCGCTGCAGCAGGTGGCGCCTTTTTTTTAAATTATTATTATTTTATTACTCCCCCGGGTGAGTACAAAGGCGCCAGCAAATTGACAAGGTGCCAATGGGGGAGCAGCCGCTCCCTCCCTGGCTACGCTACTGGCTAAGAAATGCTAAGTACAGAGTACTCACACAAACACATCCCAATATCAAGTGGTACCAGAACCAGTGTTCCCTCTAATTTTTCCCACCCGTGTGCAGAATGAATTTTGTTATGTGCACCAATATGAAGGTGATGTGTCACACAACAAAATTCATGTGGTGGGGGTGGAGCCAAGGGGTTCACAGTGTGGGAGGGGGCTCAGGGCTGGGGCAGATGGTTGCAGTGCAGGGGTGTGAGAGCTCTGGCTGGGGGTGAGGCCTCTGGGATGGGGCCAGGGATGAGGGGCCCAGAGCTGGGGAAGAGGGATGGGCTCTGGGGTGGGGCAGAGGATGATTGGTTTGGGGTGAAGGAGGGTGCTCAGGGACTACGGCAGGGAGACAGAACTCCTCCCAGCTCTCGGTCCCCGCAGCAGCAGTACCTGGGCTGGGGGTCGGGGAGAGGCACCTCTCCCCACCACGGAATCTCTGGGGCTGCAGGATAGATGCCCCTACTCTGGCACCAGCAGGTCCGGGCCGGGGAAGAGCCACCCCTGCCATGGCTGGGTCTGGGCCGCACCACCCCAATGATGGCTGGGCCCTGGCTGCTTTGGCTGCGGCTGGGCCCAGGCAGCCACACTTGGGACCAGCCCCGACCATGCCGCAGCATAGTTGGGGATGGTGGAGGGGATTCCTTGTACCCTGACCATGGCAGGTTGGGGGGCTGGGCAAAGTGGGGGCCAGGAGAAGGGCACTCCAGTCCTGGCAGGTCCCCAGGCAGGTTCCTTGAGCACCTGTACAGCACTAAATAGGCTGCTGCATGGCCACACAGCTTACAGGGAACTTAGAGCAGAACATCTCAATATCAAGGATGGTACAATAACATTACCCAAAGATAACAGGAACGCAGTGGCCCCCTCCTAAAAGATAAGGTCAGGAAGACAGTTTGTAACTTGTTTATAATAGGGTATAAAGATGTATTTTAAAGGGAGTAGTTTTGGCCAGCCTAGGGGGCAGTGGAAAGTTCTGCCACTGACTGAGCTGTGGCATACATGTCTTAGTATCCTCGTAGCATCTGCCAGGTGCTATTACTGTGCTTCATCCACAGTAAACTTGACCCGGGGCCTTCATACCTTAACAAATCTTGTGGTCATTGAGCGGTTCACTTGAGGTCTTCTGTGTCAACTGTCTGCGCAGAGCTGGGACAGCACACAGGGCAAACACAAACATGCAGCCAAACATCTTTACCACTGGGGCTATGGTTACTTTTAAAATAGGGTTTTTATAACCTGAGGGAGAGAGCATGCAAATTAATGCAGCTTCACATTGTATTAACTTGGGGGGCTTTTCCACGTGGGATTTATGGGTTATGGGCTAGGATGGGAAGAAGAACATGCAGGAATCTCACTCACCCCACAGAGGGCCTTCTATGAGTAGGGAGAAGCTAGCCTAGAGCTCTCTCCTTGTACAAGCAGTCTCCTTGCCACACATGGGCCTGGAGAAGATTATGGGACATCTACTTTTACTCAGATTTTACTCAGTCCTTAGCTAGGCAAACTCCCACTGATGTTGAGATTGAGGAGTAACCTCAAGATTTGTCTTAGGCTTTGTAACATTTTGGCACTAGTCTATATTTCTGAAGAAAAAAATCCTATTTTTCATTTATGATGCTGGCTAACCTGGTGCCAGCTCACACCAAGGCCCTTAGGCCTAACTGAACACTGACAAATACAGAGCTGGAAACCAGTCTGGCTCACCTGTGTGTTAATATTGTTAAAATAGAACAAAAGGAAAGGAACAAAAATGCTGGCTCCCTACAGAGGTGTTAGGTCCTGCCCACCAAGAAGGCCCATTGAAACCAAACGAGGCATTGTGAAACATCAAAGAACAAAGACTTTGTTGATTGGTCCCTCCTCCCCCCATGTAGAGGAGACATGTAAGTGGACTCCTCTCATCAGCTTGAACTCTGGGGGAAGGGAATAAACGTCCTGACAAGAAGGAACTGTCTCTCTAGGCTCCTTGGATTTGGAGAGGTCAAGATTTCCAAGCATAAGCAAGGGATCCCTAGTTGCTTAGCCTGGACTAGCCCTAAAGGTCATATAGCACTTGCTTATTATAGAAGCTTCTACCGCCTTTTAGAACCTAATACTGCCAACTTGTCTGTGTGTGTATATTTACCTGTTTTAATCTTATAAATAAGTCTCATTTCTTTTTCTTAGTTAATGCATCTTTAGATAGTTTATTGTGGATTGGCTACAAGCATTATCTTTGGTGTAGGATCTAGTGTGCAATTGACCTGGAGGTAAGTGACTGGTTCTTTGTGCTGGGAGTAACCTGAATATGGTTTCAAGTATCAGAGAGGTAGCCATGTTAGTCTGGATCTGTAAAAAGTGACAAAGAATCCTGTGGCACCTGGTAGACTAACAGATGTATTGGAGCATAAGCTTTCATGGGTGACGAAGTGGGTATTCACCCACAAAAGCTTATGCTCCACTATGTCGGTTAGTCTATAAGGTGCCACAGGACTCTGTCGCTGAATATGGTTGTGATTTTTGACGTAAGGGACCATTTATCACAAAGGCCAGGCTTGCCTAAGTGGCAGCATGGACCGGAGTACCAAAAGGGGCTGTCTGTGACTCCATGTTAAGGATGTTATAGTGCTTAAGGAATTACTTTTCCTCTATTTTTCTAGTCTTGCAAAGGAAAGGCAAAGAGTTCTTTTTGAGGCCTTTAGCGTCTCTCTCCCTTTTGGAAATGCTATATTGTTGTTTGTTTTCAGGGTAACAAAACTGTTGCATTTGGCAATAACACACCAGAAGGGAACTCCTTAGAATGATTATTTTTGCTTATAGCTCCCATAGAGCAGCTGCCTTATGAACCCAGTGATAAATCACAGTCAAAAGTCCACAGTGGTGATGAGGCGAGGTACAAAAAAACCTGGAAAGTAGAAGGTGAAGACAGTGGAGGGAGCGTTGATTTGATTTTGATAGCTGCTAAACAAAGTGGTCTGACAAAAAGCATTAATGCCCCTTTCAGTTCGCTCGACAGGAGGTCAACTGCCAAACAAGAGAGAAAAGGGCTGGGGTGAGTTATTTGCTGGCTATAAGACTGATGACTTCTTATGTCTGAATGGAACCAGAGTTGCCTGCTAGTGGATGTCCTAGTGTACCAAAACAGAGGCCTGGGCATTTACTCTCAGTGGGAGATAATGAAAGAAAGGCAGCAAAGGACTGTTGTCTGCAGTGGGCTGGCAACAGTTGGCATGTGGGAACTGCTACAGCTCCCTGCTGATGTTCCGGTAGATTCCATTGTGGTCATCTGAAAACACACTATTCTTGTCTGAGGCACGGCAAGGGGGCACTTACAGCTGCTGTGTGTGATAGCAGAGAAGCGGTGGAGGGTTGAGTGAATGTAGTTTTGACATGGCCTTTTGAGCAGATATTTAGCACAACAATGTCTCCACGCCACAATTGCATTTTTATGATGATGTCTTGTGTCTATGAAGGGGAAAAGAAGCCTCTTTCTAAGAAACTGGTTAATGGTTTTGTTGACTGATCATCATTGTCTTTCTGACACAATGAAAGTGAAAGATGGTCAATATATTGTTTTTGTCTCATGTAATAGTGTTAAGAATCAAGGGGGCATAGGGTGAAGGGAAGGGAGAAGTAGTAGTTAACAGGTGGTAGGCCTGGGGAAGGAATAGCTTTCAGTTGATGGCACTTGCATCAAGTGTGTGTGTGTGTCCGTATTATTTTCACCCCTTTTACTCAGAGACAAAATATTCCTGATCAGATCTGTGTGCTTTTGTAAACCTGTATAGTTTTGTAGAGCTTAAGGCCAGAAGGAACCACTAGGCCATCTAGTCTGGTGTCCTGTATATCACAAGACAACAGCACCACCCAGCATCTGCACACTAAATTCAGCAACTGATATTAGTCAAAAGCATTACAGTCTACAGGAGACTAGACTATTTGTGCCACTGGCAGAGAAAGGAACAAAGATGCACCAATGCCTGAGGCCCCTGCAATGGCAGGAAAATGATTGTGAGGTACACCCAGATAATCCTGGCAAGTGGCCCACAGCCACATGATGCAGAGGAAGGCAAACCTACCCCCCAAGGTCACTACCAGACTAACCTGGGGGAAAATTTCTTCCAGACGCACATATTGTGATCAGTTAGACCTGAGCATATGAGCAAGAACCAGCCAGCCAAGCACCTGAGACAGAGAATACTCAGTGCCACCTCAGAGCCCTGGCCCACCTCATGTATCAGGAACTCAGCTGGCTCTAGGCATGGTTGCCTAGTAACCTAATGAGTTTGGCTGGGCCCAATAAGCTCTCACTAAGTGACTGTGCTTCCTGATTGGACAGAAATGCCAGGAGATCATCATTGTAGTAAGCACAGAAGCTGCTCAATGTGTCCTATACCCACAGGTGCTCCAGACCTGCTTCTTCCTGTACCTGGTCCTTGCTCCAACCCATGCCTGTTCCCGCTCCAGTCCTAGTCTCTACCTTCCTCCAAACCTCCTGGCTCCAAGTGTTGGTTTGTCTCCTGGTCATGGCTCTGATTCCACCTTCCAATTGTGCTCTGACCACTATGACTGACTCCTGTTCTGACCACTAGTTCACATCACTTACAGCCCCAGTGTGTGACAGTTTGATCAGCCACAAAGAAGATAGGTTGCCCTCTGGGGAAGTCAATGGGCAGATTTTCTTCAAGATACACCCTGAGGATCTTCAGCTGTGGTTCGGATAGGGCATAAATATATCTGGAAGGAACCTCCATTCTCTGTTAGAGGTTGATGGGGTAATCGTAACTGCAGTGAGGTGGTAGAACGTCTGCCTTCTGTTTGTCAAATACCTTGGCACATTCCCGGTATTTGGTGGGAATTCCGGGCACTGCTGATGAACCTACAGTTTGCCACTCTGGATCGCTTGGGGACTACAGTGACCCCAGATCTTGACCAGTCATTAGTTGGGACTAGGAAGTCATGCATGTGCACTGTGGGTAAAAGAAGAGTATAAACTGATCGCCCGTGGATTCAGAGGGTCTGAGTGATGGGACGGGGTGAAAGTGAGCCGGTACAGGTGTACCGGTAAGAACCCGCACCAGCCCGTACGCAGCCCACATTAAAGCATTACCGGCTCTGGCCCCCGGAAGGGGTGGGGCCTTGGGCAGAAGGGGCGGGGTTGGGGTCGGCAGGGCCACCGACGGGGGAAGCAAAAGGAGCAGGGACATTAAAGTGCTGCCCAAGGCCCTTTAAAGCAGCAGCACTTTAACGTCCCTGCTCCTTTTGCCCCCCCTTGGCCGCCAACGTGCGGGGCGGGGGGGCAAAGGGAGCAGCTGCCCCAGGGCCGGCGATTTAAAAGGGCTCCGGACTCCGCTGCCGCGGTCCAGAGCCCCTGGCCCTTTAAATCACCACTGGAGCCCCGGGCGGCGTAAGCCGGGCTGGCTGGGGGATGCCGACGCCCCTGCCCCGCTCCTTCCACTGGTGGCCCCACCCCTTCTGGGGGCCAGAGCCGGCCCCAGCCCCATACTGGTAAGTGTCTGGAGTTACTTTCTCCCCTGGCCAGAGGACACCAAGGACAACTGGAAAATGCAGAGCATGGATAAGCCCCAACAACAAGATCTCTTGGTGACCACCAAAGGTAATGACCTCCAGGGGGGTTGTCCGATGTGTGGTGGGGCAACCCTAACTGCAGTGAAATAGAATGTCTGCCTTCTGTTTGTGAAATGCCTTTGGCACGTTCCTTGTATTTGACAGGAATTCCAGGTACTGCTGAGGAACATATAGTTTGCAACCCTGGATCCCTCAGGGGTTGGAGCAGGGCCAGTGCAAACCATTAGGTTACCTAGGCGGTCGCCTAGGGCATTAGCATTTGGGGGGCGGCATTTCGGGTCCTTCGGTGGCGACCGTGGCGGCCGGATCTTTGGCTGCCCTGGTCGTCGTCGGCATTTAGGTGGAGGGAGCTGGGGCAGGGGGGCACGGGGATGGCTGCCTGCAGGAAGTAAAGGGGGGGGGGGGCGGCACGCAGGGGAACTACCTGCTCCAGCTCACCTCTGCTCCGCCTCCTCCCTGAGCACACCGCCCCGCTCTGCTTCTCTCCCTCCCAGGCTTGTGGCACCAAACAGCTGATTGGCGCCGCAAGGCTGGGAGGCGGGAGAAGTGGAGCAGTGATGGCATGCTCGGGGAAGAGGCGGAGCAGAGGTGAGCTTGGGCGGGGAGCTGCCGCACGGCTCCCCGGGCCGGGGGGAGCTGCTGCAGCGGAGGGTGGATGCCTCAGGGCGGAGGGGGGGCAGGGAGCTGCCACAGGGCTCGGGGAGGGGTGGGCACAAGGTGGAAGTTTCGCCTAGGGCACGAAACATCCTTGCACCCACCCTGGGTTGGAGCTCACCTGGTGATTGGCTGGGGCTGGGAGGTGTGCTTCATATAGAAAAGAAGAGTGTTGACCACTTGAAAAAGGCATTCACTTCAGCCCCCACAATTTGACCCATGCGGCCCCCACAAAAGTCTTTATAGGGAAGACCGATGCCTTGGACTTCACAAGAGGCATGGTCCTCTTGAAGTTCAGAGGTCCTCACCAGCTGCGTCACCGCTGAGCCACCTTCTCTCAGAAAGTGACCCCTGCAGAGAGAAATTATGACATATGGGTGCTCCTGGCCATCAGGGCCACCTTTAGGAATGGCCTTGCCTCCTTGAAGGGGGCTGCACCCCTGTCCAAGTCTGGACAGACCACAGAATTTGAAATATCTACAGACAACATGACTCGACCGATGTTGGATTTTCTGGGCCTTTTCCTTTCTTGATTTGAATTTACAGTTACTCATCATCCAGGCACTAAGATCGGGAAGGTGGACACTTGTCTTGCAAGGAGGAGTACCGTGGAGTGGAGCAGGAGGCTCTCACTGCCATCCATAAACCCTCACATTTTGTCTGCAGGGCCATCAATGGTCATCTGATGACAGCTGCCCATTCTCTGCTCCCAGGTGAGCTGTCTGTGGCCCCACTATGCTAGTCTCCAAGAACTATTGGTTTCTCCCCATATTCCAGGTTCTGCCTGCAAAAAGACCACCTCTGTGTGGGGATCACCCATTCCCAAGGGCAGTTCTCGGCTTCAGGTACTAAGGCTATGCCATGACTCACCCAATATGTGGCATTTTGGCAAATTTAAAAACTGGAACCTGATCACTAGGTACTTCTGGTGGTCAACCCTGTGAACTGATGTTAAATACTTTGTCATGGGCCTTCTGCACCCCCACGAAGAAATCATGAGCCAGGACAGTGGGCCTCCTTCAGTCCCTCTCCATACCTCCATGTTCTTAGTCCACCCTCTCTATGGACTTCGTTGTGGGGTTACTAGGCTATACAAGAGCCTCAGCTATCCTAACTGCAGTGGACCTCTTGACAACGATGGGCCATTTTATTCCCTGCCACACTGTTGTCTGCCTGTGAAACTGCACAGGTCTTCCTGGATCACAGCATGCTGACGTGGATCATTTTGGATCAAGGTACCCAAATCATTTCTCAATTCTGGCAGGAATTTCTCCACTTTCTTGGCACCAAGCACCTCATCTCAACAGCCTACCACCGACAGACAGAGGGCCAAATGGAAAGAGTCAATTAGAACCTCTGCTGTTTTTCTGAACTTCCATCAGGATAATTGGTTTCCACTGCTGTGTTTGGCTGAGTGCACACACAGCAATTTGGCCCACGCCTCGACTCAACAGATTCCATTTGTAGTGAATTTTGGTTTTCACTTCCAGTTTCTTTCAAACTTATCAGAAGGCTCTGTTGTCCCGGCAGTCATGGACCTGGTCCTCCTCATTCAACAAATATACCAAGAACTCAGAAATCAATTACTTGACTCTAAAGAGTTTTAAAAGCATTATGCTGACCAAAAGCGTCATACTGCTCCTAATCTTGCCATAGGGGATAAAGTTTGGCTGTAGATACAGAACTTGAGAGTGGACTGCCCTTCCATCAAGATCAACCACCAATACCTGGATCATTGGACAAATAAATCTAATGACCTTTAAGATTCAACTCCCAGAATCCTTAAAAATTAACCCCATCTTTCATGTTTCCTTCTTCAAGCTGTTCATTGACAACCCTTCCCTGCATGGGTCGACCCACCTCCACCCCCAGTAATAGTACAAAGGCAGGAGAAATATGAAATCCCTCAGGTTCTAGATTCCCAAAAGGTCATGGGGAATCTCCATTATCTGATAGACTGGGCCAGAGGAGTGATCCTGGGAACCAGAAGCAAATGTTCATACTCCTGACCTCCTGGAGAAATTTCACCAAAGATGCCCTGACAAGCCAGGGCCAAGAGCCCATAGGAGGAGCCTTCAAGCAGGGGGGAACTGTCAGGAATGCAGCTGGCTCTGGGGACGGTTGCCTAGAAACCCAATGAGCTTAGCAAGGCCTAATGAGCTCTCACTAAGTGATTGTGCTCCTTGATTGGACAGAAGAGCCAAAGAGAGATTATTATTTAAGCCTCATAACAACAGCTGCCCAGTGGCTGCTCAATGCATTCTGTGCCTTCAGGTGCCCCAGATCTGCTTCCTGAATCAGTCCTTCCGCCGAACTGCCTGATTCTTGTCTCTGACCACTGGCTTGTCTCCTGACCATGAGTCCAGTTCTGCTCTGACTGTAACCATTAGGCCACAGTGACATAATATACCTCTGTGTTCACACCCAACACATGATTGTAATAATGTTTGTACAAGATATGCCTTGTGAGGTATTATTTAAAAACTCATAATTTACTGATCAATAATATCATGGAAAAATGCACGTAGCAGCGTTATATGTGAAGTTATAAACATAAGTTGAAATCATGACTAAAAAGTATGTTTTCCAGATGAGTCTGGGAAGTGGCCAAACCAGTTCCTTAGAGATGATGGGTAAGCTGATAACTCAGCAGGTGTAAACAAGCCTGATGGACCAAAACCTGCTAACTGGCCATTCTTTGGAGGAAAGTGGGCAGGGGCAAAAAAATCTACTTCTTAGCAAAGAAACAGCATGGACTGCCTGTTGCCTTGCTCACAGCTGGAAATGCTTTTCCAAGAGGGGACGGGATTATAAAAAGAAGGGGCAGACACCCAACCCACCCATCTCTCTCGCTCTCTCCCCCACCCATCGTATTCTTATGTACCTGAAAAGATGAAGGAAGCAGCCATTGGACTCTGGGGAAGGAGTCCTGATCTAATGAGTTTGGTCAGTAAGGCAGCTGAAAGCATGTGGTAAGCGAACTTTTCTTTGAATCTAACATAGTTTGTTAAGTTGGGCACCAGTAAGTATTTTAATCTTTATTTTTCCTGTAACCGAGATAGGTTTAAAGTGAGTAACCTATCTCTTTGTAATTCATTAAAACTTGTTTTATTGTTGTATCTAATCCAGTGTGTTCAAATTGAAGTGTCTGAGGAACACCATTTGGGGTAGCAAGTGGTGTGCATATTATTCCCTTTAAGGAATAAAGGGCTTAATATATTTGTACTGTCCAGGAGAAGGCTGAGCAATACAGGACATTCATTTCTGGGGGAAGATCTGGGACTTGGGGGCGGAGGATGTTGGGGTCACCCTGCAGCATAACCCAGGCTGGTAAAAGCCACGGTGTAGCTGACTGGCTGCAGCACCCGCAGACATAACTGGGAGTGATTTACATGCTGGAAGCTGTTCATGAGCAGTCCAGTCCAGCAGCAAGGCATTGTAAAGGACACCCCAAGTTACAGGGCAAGGGTGACACAGCTACTGATTAGTCTGGATTGTATCTTGGTATGTCACAGTCACATCACCTATGCCTCAGTGTGTGATCTCGTCCAGTGTCCCATCTCGAGCCATGCCCAGACCTGATGCTTCAGAAGAAGGAGATTTAAAAAAAAACCACTCCAGAATACCTGGGATGGGGACTATATCTGAGCCCACTTTCTCCAAAAATAGTTTCCATGTTGCCTGAAAATAAACCATGCATACCATCCTTGATATATAAAGATTCTGCCAAATCAATAGGAAGCTATTGCCTAAGAATCACGGTGCCATTCTGAGCAAGGCATACGGTTTCTATGAGCAAGAGCGAGCAAGCTATGTAATGAGCATTTGTTGATCAGTAACAGCCATCTGACAGCACTAAAATAGGATTCTCTCTGTATTTTTGTTCTTTTGTGCTTTAGGATTTCTGTAGCCTTTGACCATCTGAGGAGTGAGGTTCTGGAACAGCCTCCCAATAGGAGTTGTGGGGGCAAACAACTTAATTAGTTGTAAGAGAGAGCTGGACAAATCCGAGTGCAGTTGTATGACAGGGTTGCTTGTGATGGTGGGGGCACGGGCTCGAGCCCTGGGGCTCACTTCCAGTTGATGTCGTGTGTTCCTGAAGCTCATACTAAAGCTGGCCACCAGCAGGGGTCAGGAAGGCAGTTTTCACCCCAGTGTACTATGGCAGTGTTTTTATTGCCTTCTTCTGAGGTATCAGGGATGCCGATGGCTGGAGATGGGATCCTGGGCAGGGTGGGCTAGGGCTTTGAGGTGGCACCAAGCATTCTGTCTCTCAGGTGCTTGGCTGCTTGGTTCTCCATCACATAAGAACTGCCATACTGGGTCAGACCAAAGGTCCGTCTAGCCTGGTAACTTGTCTTCCGACCGTGGCCAATGCCAGGTGCTTCAGAGGGAAGCTCAGGGTCAAACTGATATGTGGGGTTGGGAAGGAATTTTCCCTCAAGTCAGATTGGCAACGACCTTGAGTATTTTTTTGCCTTCCTCTGCAGCATGTGGGTGAAAGTCCCTTGCCAAGAAATCTGGGTTTATCTCATTTAATCATTTCTCTGCCATTCCAGGGGACTTGAGCACCAGCATACCTTGGTCCTTCCTATTCTCTTCCTGTGGCTTGTAATAGCCTGGTCTTCTGTGGGCTGTAATACTTGAGTCTCATTTCAGTTGTTGAGTTTAGTGTGTAGGTGATGTTGGTGGCCTGTGATGTACGGGAGTCAGACTAGATGCTTTAGTGCAGTGTTTTTCAATCCGTGGGTCGCAACCCAGTACTGGGTTGTGACATGTAAGGTGCTGGGTCGCCTTGCTCTGGTCAGCACCGCCGCCCGGGACGTTAAAAGTCCCGTTGGCAGTGCTGCCCAGCTAAGGCAGGCTAGTGCTTACTTTGTCTGACACCGCGCTGCGCCCCGGAAGCGGCCAGTAGCGGTCCAGCTTCTAGACAGGGGTGTCACGAGGCTCCGTTCGCTGCCTCCGCCTTGAGCACTGGCTCCGCACTCCCATAGGCCAGCAATCTGACAGTGGGAACTGGGGGGAGAGGGGAGGGCGGTGCCTGCAGGTGAGAGTCACGCGGAGCTGCTTGCGTGCCAGACCTGCTGCTGGCCGCTTCCGGGGTGCAACACGGTCTGCGGTGCACCCCGGCTGTGCCGCTGACCGGGAGTCGCCAGAGGTAAGTCTGTGCCCATGCCCCAATCCCCTGCCCCAGCCTTGAGCCCCCCCAATCCTGGAACCCCTTCCTGCACCCCAAACACCTCATCTCTGGCCCTACCCCAGAGCCTGCACCTCCAGCCCACAGCCCTAATCCCTTCCCACACCCCAACCCCCTGCCCTAGCCCAGAGCCCCCTCCCACACCTGAACCCCTCATTCCCAGCCCCACCCCACAGTCCTCACTCCTGCACCCCAACCCTCTGCCCTAGCCCTGAGCCCCTCCCACACTCCAAACCCCTCATCCCCAGCTCTGTTGGGTCACAGGTATCAACAATTTTCTTCAACTGGGTCCCCAGAAAAAAAGTTTGAAAACCACTTCTTTAGTGGTCCCTTCTGGCCTTAAAAATCTATAACTATGACTCTGAGACGTGGTGACATGGCAGCTGTGTCCAAATTTTTCAGTAACTAACACCTATGAAGCTTAATTACTATGCATTAAGCAACCTTAGCTAAGGTTAAATGGCACTCAACCAATGGGCAGAGGAAAATCTAAAAGAAGAAAGGCATTTCCTTTGTATTTTTTCATTTCACTGCCTCCTTGGATGCTTTTATGTTATCCACTATGGAAAATTATTGGCAAGCTGTTACATATACGAGCCACAACATCTCAGGAAAAACAGTAAGGATTTCAACAGTGAGCCTGTTTACTCAAATATTACAGGGGTCAGTTTAGATTCAAATCATTTTGGCACCAAAGGAAAGTTTGTCTTTGAAACTTTGCTTCTCAGGGGACAGTCTGGGGAGTGGAAGGCAATGTGTAATTATAGTATACAGCTGTTATTTGTGCACTGACGGCATGTATCCCCTCTGGGGGTCCATAGATTGTAAGTGAAAGAAAACGTAGTGTGAGAGGATTGTATGTTTTCCCCAGGGTTGCCACCAAGTTACACGCCACCCTCTCTTCCAACTCTCTCTTTCTCAGGCCCTCACATATCCCTACTCCTCATCACTCTGATACCACAGTAATGAGCACCAATATAAGAACCTGGGTGGACAGATCACACCTACCCACTTGTACCAACTCATACAGCACAAAATACAGATGCTTTTATTTTGGGCCAAATGATTACCAACCAGAAAACGTTACTCAGGCTTTGAGTGAACCCTGAAAATATAAATGGTGCCTGTCCTGATTCCCTCTTTTAATCTTTTAGAACCATTTTTTATAGAGTTACCTTCCAGTCTCCTCCACCTTTTTTAGGAGCATGATAACTAAACAGTCTCTACGTATGTGCAGAATTGCTGGCTCCCAAGACATATATTTCCATTACTTGTGTCAGGACAGCACTAATGAGGTATGAAATCATCCTGACCATGAGACATTTTCTAAGCAAAGTCTCCTCCAAAACAAGCAGGCATTGTGGGCCTGATGGAGAAGTGAAAGCTGCATAGCATGAGGAGGGCCTTGGAGAGCCATATATTTGAAGGCCGTGAGTGGCATTTCTGCATTTCTTCCCACATTTGGTCCATTTCTGTTTGTTTTTGGCTTATAATGGAAGAGGACAGTGAGGCTTTCCACATACTCTAATGTAAGCAAAATAGCAATGACTATAGTTCAAGGAAAAGCAAGGGTGTGTTTGGTTTGTTACACTTGTAAAATATGTGAAATGTTCTAGCTGAATACATAGGTTTAAGGAACCATTTTCTGAATATGCTGTAGAAAAATGCTGGGTTATATCTCATTACTCAGAATTGAACCAAGTCCGGAAACTTTCTAACTTCATTCCATTATTATTTGTATCCCTTATTATTTCTATTACAGTAGCACCTACAGGACTCGGCTAAGATCAGGGCCTAATTGTGCTAGGCACTGCGCATACACCTCTCTGAAGAGCTTACAGTCTCATCAGATGGCACAGACAAAGACTGGGAGGAAGGAAGTATTATTACCTGTATTCTATAGGTGGGGAACCTGAGACACAAAGAGATTAAGTGACCTGCCCAAAGTCACACAGGAATTTTGTGAGAGAGCTGGGAGCTTGAATCTCTCAAGTCCCAGCTGACTGCCTTAACCCCAACTTCTCAAAAATAAAGTATTGCCGGCCCAGAGGGCCCTAGGGGACAACAGGGGGTTCGTTGCCCTGTGTGCGTCGCACCAATAGACACACCAGGGTGGAGAAGCAAACCAAGTTTATTCGAGATCTCGAAAAGGCACTCAGGAGACCAGCATGTCTCAAATCAGAAGCGCAACAAATACAAGCAAGTTTCCCATTTTATATTCCAAGCGTTTTGTGTAAGCCTTTTGTTCTGTTTCCCCTCCACCCCTCCCTTCCCAACAGCAGTTACAGTAGGCACTACATTGTGGCGTGTTAGAAAAGTTCCCGTCAGCATATTTATCTTTGGCCTTGTAGGCCTATACGTAGTAGACTTCCCCCTCCCCTTCTCCCACTTCCTTAACACTACTGCTATTGCTAGTTTGAATGAAACTGCAGCTCTCTGCTAAAAAAGCTGACTGTTACATATTCTGCTTTTAGGCTGTTAGCTACCATTGAGGCTGGTTAAAGTTCACAAGATGGAGTTACTTTGGCTCACTTAGACCCAGAGCAGGGGGGTTTCATCGGCACTTATGGCCTTCCACCCTCCCGAGTTACCTGGTAGCTATGCCTAGTGACACCAACAAAAGCATTAACAGCAGATGTATCTGTCATTCCAGAACTGGGGCAGTATTTTTGCAAACTACCCCGTAGTGCTGTTAAAAGCTAGGATATTTAACACCTGCCAGCAAAACTGTAGCCTGAGAGGTTTCTAAAAGAAGTAAGTGCTAGAGCAGGAGGACAAAAAGAACGAGACTATCCACCAGCTCAGAATGGGAATTGTTATTGTGGCAATCTGGATGGAGCCCAAAAGGCTCTCTTCATTTTCTGGAGGAAAGAGTTTAGGAAAACTGGAGGAACTAATGGATTCCTGAGCATGTGTAACTGCACATGGATTAAAATTAGTGACAGGGAAACTCCAAAGCGGGTCAGCAACTTGGATAAGCACCTAAAAATATTACCTGAAATAGCTCAGTGCTTTGGGTTTGCAAAACTGGGCTGGAAATCTTCAGAGAATGGGGCTCCCTGTGAGATTTCTGGTACTTCCTATTTTTTGTTAGACAGGAAACATGCCGAGAACAGGCTCTCACATTGTATTTTGGCATTTCTGTTTCCAGCTGGACTTGGGAAGAAAAGGGGCACATAAAACTGAAATAATAAGGATGGGGAAAGGGTATCTGAAATGTTTTGAACCTTTGTTCAGGTTAGGGTTGGTTTTATCACTTTTTTTTTTTTCTTTTTTTTTCTCCACATTTAAAAATCTAGTACCTGATTCTTGTATGTGATTTGGCAAATCAGGAGCAACTTCGCTAAGTCAATGGAATTACCCCAGTATAAAATGAGTAATAAATTAGAAGAATCAGGTGCATAATCTACTTATTAACCAGAATTGGGTACTCCTTCTGTTGCAGTGTTTGTCCATGACAAATAGGCTCAAAATGAAAAATACAAAATAATACAATAAAATTATGGAATTTAATCATCTAGCATTTAATCATTGAATCTGGGGGTAGAAAAATATAACAGATGACGTCCTTATTGAGCGGGAAGGATATGCCAGGGAAGAGGCAACTCAGGATGGTCCATGATATGAAACCACGACTGCTCTTAAATAAGTGCCAGAAGCAAAGCATTAAACTGAGTTCAAACTACAGCTGATCAGTTCCGTGGTCCTGTACACTAGACAGCCACTGACATGATAAATAAATAAATAAGCCCTCATGCCACCAAAGGGAGTCTAGTAGTTTCTGTGGAAAACGAAGGTCTTTTCCCAATTTTTTACAAGACTTATCACTTAACTGTGATTCTGTGTGCCCCAGAGGCCATCACCCTAGGACACGATAAAGGAATTGCCATAAGTCTAGAAACAGGATATTGAGATTACATCAGAACAATGAGAGAATGTGCTACTGCCTAGGAAAATTACAACAGGTGGCCAATACAATAAACAGGCCATACCTAAAGGGATCAGCACAAAGGGCTCAGTGGAACAGGAAATCAAGTCCATTGTTGTATTGTTGTGTAAAGATTCCAAAAAGCAGTGGATACGATGTGGTGTGGTGTATTATGAAATGTAGTAGATCATATTCTAGGATTGACTAGACATATATGCAGGTAGGCAACACTGTACTGCTGAGACCTAGAGTATGTCCATATTGGAATCCAAGGTGTGATTCCAACTTGGGCAGACATACCCATGGTAGCATACCTAAAAATAGCAGTTTAGATGTGGTAGTGCGGGTTTCAGTGTGGGCTGTACAAGCACTCTGGGGACCTACTCACTCTGCTAGCCTGCTCTGAAGTCCATGCCACCACATCTATGTTGCGATTTTTAGCCGTGCCAGTGCAGGTATGTCTACCAAGCTGCAGTCAGACTTTGGATTTCAGTGTACACATACCCTTAGACTGTCACAGCTGTTAGTTGGTCTTGCAGAGGAATAACGTGGACTAAGGCCCCATTTTTACTCCCCAGTTCAGCACTGCCCAGCAATGGTGGAGGGAGCAGGACTACTCACATGATACTCCTTGCTGTGAGCAAGTGGGAGAGGAAGGATTGGGAGGAATCCTGGTTCCGCTCCACACCCCACACACTCATTGACCAGAGCAGCTGGCCAGGTGTCTGGGGGGAGGGGGAGTGGCTCCACACAAAAAGTTGGGAGGGCTGACCTACTGCCCCTTCCCAACTCCAGAATAAGGGTGGATCAAGGAGGAAGTAAGTCCTCCACTTGGAATGGAAGGGAACTAAGTGATTGTTTTTCCTAGTCATAATTCATTGTTTGGTCTGTTCCTGGGATGGTGCAGCTATGCACTACCCCTTACTCAGGGCTGAATGTAAATTTGCAATCTCGCTCTGAGAAAGGAATTGTATGTGCAAGGTAGGTTCTCATTAAAATGTGACCAATCTCTGAAGATTTAAAATCAGATATCATAAACCAAGTACTTTCACACACACCCAGAACCAGAGGTATGTGTGAGGTGTACCAGAGCATACATTTGCTATCTTGACACAAACGCTTAGGTGAGAGCATATATGGAACAATATGAGACATGCAGGGAGTACAGTGGCTGACCAAAAAAAGAAGGAACTACAGCCCCAAGAAATTAATCTTATTCATGTTTAATGAGATGAACAACCTGATCACAAGAGACTACCTCTCTAATTTCTTGCAAGTGGATTACCTCAAGGGCATCTAGGTAGAACTAGTATTAATAAACTCTGTCATGCATATTCTGCCATATGTGACATAGCAGATAGGTTATGATCAGACAATAGATCCCAGTACACCTCAGAAAGATTCAAGAAAATCTGTGAAAAATGGAAACTCTAGCACAAGGCGTATCCCGATGCATGCAAAGTAAAAGGAAATCATCCCTAGCTGATCGTGATGGGCAGCCATAATGTATCTTCACAGAGTGGGGGGAAGAAGATCATAAAGGCTGATCTGCCAAAGAATCAAGATAGTCATCCCAGCAATGAATAGCCTTTTACAACAAAATGGAGGAGCATGGGGCAAATCCCCCAAACTATCAATTGTTCTAATTTTATTTATTAAATGAGTGCAAAACAACACTACTGGACTAAGAGCCAAAGAACCAAATTCATTAAGCATGGGAAAGGAAGTCTGAATCGAACCACTGACCAGTGATATAAGGAAATGAAAATAGGCATCCCTCCAAATTCCAGTTGTTCAAAATGTGAATATTTTGATTTGACACACAGATCACAGGGGTGTTGTTTCTGTTCCCGGATTGGTTCAGAACAACTCTGAGAATCGAGTTTGCAGTGAAGATACTCTCAATTATAAATTTGAAATTTGCTTTCTATATACCTTTTGCAATAGTCTTGTGAAATTCCTGCAGGTAAAACTATTTCTTAGAGTATTTTTTGAAAATCAAATACATAAAGGGAATGAAGAGGTTGAAGCAAATTTATGTTTAAAATTTTGAAATAATGCTTTTTTGGAATCTTTATTCTCCTCTGTATTCATCCAGCAGTTATCAATACACTGGTGATAAAAAGCTGTGATTCAACAGCTTGTCCTGTGCTAACAATCTCTGGCCACAGTAAGCACTCAGCTCCTGTAACGCTGACCTTTCACATGCTCAGATAACCTCTATAAAAGGAAAGATGTAACAAGTGACATGAAGACCAGGAGGCAGCACACCAGTTTCACTAGGGAAATATTTAAGGGAATCCCAAGGAATTGGAATGAGATCAGAGGGCAGATTGTGAGGTGGGAACTTGAAGGACTAACCTGAATTATTTGAGTTGCTGTAACATTACGCTGAATGAAAACACCCTTTAGTTATAAACCAACGTCTTTATTGCAGCCCTATGCTAGGTATATGAAGCAATTAGTACAAATAAACTACAACATTACTGAACACAAGCATATATATATATTTCTTTAATTTTACAGCAATAGAACAGGCCAAATATCCATATATATTATATTTAATGAGAGAGATTCTACTTTTAATGAAGTCTCTGTGCTCTGCAGTGCAGTGAATGCAGATTTGCTAGTTAATAAAGCCCTAACAGTGTTTCTGTTCATGGAAAATGAATCTGAAACGATTGTCAGATTATCTGTTTGGCATGCCTGACTGGTGTCTGGAGTGGCTTTGCTAATGTGCTATTACTCAATGTCATTAACCCATAGAAGTGATTGAAAGGTGAATTTATATTTGCATCATGCTGTTCAGAATAGGCGGTGCGCTGGATTAATAGTGTCCTGTGAAATGATGCTGCACAGGATAAAATGAACCATTCATTTCAGAAAGCACATGTCCCTACTCTGTGTAGGTCCCCTTAAGATGTGTGTAGTATTCAGACTGTGAAACGACAGCAACAAAAAGTTGCCTATAAAAGAGATGTATTTGTTTGCTAGTTTGTTTGACATTAGAAATCTGAAGTTTTTACAGTTCCTAAGAGAAACCTCCTATTTTGCTCCTCAGCAGCAAAAGCCACATTAAATACTTTGGAAATATACTGTGTAGAGCATCTGTAATAATGTTCCATTAAAAACGGGGAGAATGGTTAGAGAGAAATGCAGATTGAAGACTTTTACATTCCTTCACCATGACTTTAAACATGAATGGATTCATTAAGAGTCTTAAACATTTTCCCCCCTTCCTAAATATGTGTACTCTTTTTTTTTTTTTTTTTTTTCCTCTTCATAAGAGAAAGCATCAGTATTACATTGCTAGTTTGAGGCTACTTAACACTTTCAGTCCCAGGCTATTTTTTTAAATAACATTCCTCCCCTCCCCCCCCAACACTATTTGCACAGTATAAATTAGCATCCACACCATTCCATTTGAATGTTTCTTTCAATTGAAAGGGGTCTGCAAGGATTTGTCCAGGCTTGTAAGGAAAAGGGAATGTTCTGTTGCCTATTAAAACAAATAAAATAGGAGGAAAAATGAGCTATGACTGTATTTTGTGTGTTTTTTTGGAGATCAGCTGCTACCATTTGAGTTTACAATCATGTTTGAGGCCTGATGTGATTAACATTCTGCCTGTTCTGTTTATTTAAATAATTTGGGTATTTTAAGAAAAGAAAAGAACGTGTAGCTTTTTTGTGCCACACTTCACATAGGACAGAAGAGTATGAAAAAACACGATAATCTCACTTGACATACGGTATTTCAAATGCTTTCAAGGACCCAGAGAATGGACCTTGACTTTACGACATTAGGAGCCTACACCTCTAGGGTTTACCCAATCAAAACTCCCATTGCCTTTAGGAAGAGGTTTGCCAGCATGATCAT
This sequence comes from Trachemys scripta elegans, assembly GCF_013100865.1. NCBI lineage: Eukaryota > Metazoa > Chordata > Testudines > Emydidae > Trachemys > Trachemys scripta. Next base: position 18,042,916 of record NC_048302.1, read on the forward strand.
GTAGTAGGAGTCCACGCCCAAATGTTACAGAAGAAAAGTTTAAAGATCTGGCGTGCAAGTGAAAATTGTGTGACATTAACAAATTATAGAAAAGGAAATTGCAGGGGGAGAAAACTTGATCTTAAATGAGAGGTGTCATGGTAATAAATGACATCTGAGAGTTATGTTGACAGGCTAGTGTGTCTTGGATGAGGATGTGGAAAACTGCATGTCAGCAGTATGAAGACACTTCTGTGTTATGCACTTGATTTGGATACTTTTCAGGCACATACTTTTTATTTATTTTTTTTTTTTTTAGGAAATATCTTATTAGAAAATGTTTTCTTAAATACCTTAGATTAGTGCTGATGATTTGTTTTATAAAGTATAATCCGATAAATGATGGCAATATTCTGTAGACACAAAAAATAATAGATCATACCTACTATTCTTATTAATTACTGTTGTATTTATTCTGTTTAATCAGATGGAGACCAGTTTTCTATTGTCATGTCTCATAATAATAATTGTACTAATGAGTGTAATTGTTACAATAATGAGAACTGAAACCTAACAGCAGTAACCCCTAAATTATCTTGCATAAAAACAGATGCATGCAGAGCAATCTTTAATTTCCTTGCTTGTGCTGCTTAGTGTTACAGCTTAAATATACAGACTCTTGTGTGCATTAATTTGTGTTTTATTTGATGGTAAAATAAAAAGAAAAGAATCCCAAGTTCATCCACATGGACATGATAGATTGCAACAGCTTCTCCAGGGGCATTCATTCATCACATACATTTAATACATATATTTAATCTCCTGGTTTTTTAAACAGAGAGTCCATTGCTATGTACAAAGTTAATTAGCACAGCTTCTTAGGAAAAGCGTTATGCTGGAGGCAGTTTCAAAATCTTGTGTATTTTAATTTTTTTTTTAAATCTAAACATTGAAATCAAAAGAACTGTGTACACTTACCTGCACAAAGTGGACTTAGCCCATATTTCTAAAACCAAAACTGCTCTTTCACTATCACTCTGGAAAACATTTTTTATGCCAAATGGATTTTTATTTTTGTTAACCAACAAAACGCTGTCTGAGCTTTGTCCAAGCGCACCCAATGACAAGCAAAAAGTGACACATTCTATCGCTTCATGGCACCAAGATGAAAGCAGCAGAGATGGCATACGAAAGTACAATAAATGATTATCTAGTTCTGGAAATCATTAAGTAAGCCCAGAATTGTAGCGTTTGTCCTTTCGTTGAATCGTTATGCCACTGAAAAACCAACTTTGTGTAGCATTAGTATATATGAAGTGTAGACAAAAGCCTTGAAAATTCAAGCAGTTAATTTTTTAAAGGGCAAGAAATGAATCAGTATTAAAATGCATTTCTTATTTGTATTACTATAACTTAGACTACGAAAACAGAAAAACCACTGCTGATGCTGTTAGTGTAGTCTTGCATTTCACTCCAAAAGGAAAACAAAATGATTGACCCTTTCCTCTTCCCACTGAAGTCTCTAACATTGATTTAAATCCGAGCAGGATCAGACCCCAGACTGTTCAGTTTCATTGTTGTCTCTAGTCTGTTATGCTTCCTGCTTCTCTTTCATTAACAAAATACTATTGTTTGCATTCCAAATTCCCTGAAAATGGAAGAAAAAAAATCACATATGCATGTTAATTATGAAAATAAAAAAATAAAACCCCGTAAAGTATATTTAATGTTGGCTGTTGGTGGTGGAATAATAAATTATTCCTGGTTTAATCAATTTTTTTAAATGTCTCTGTAAAATCTGTTCAGAATCTAAATGTTTGTGCCTACGCCAAACTGACAATGTTCCCTTGACTTTAATAGCTTATTTTCACTAAACATATACATATATTGTAAAATAACTCTGTCAAGAATTCTTCCAAAATAAATGTTGTGACATTTCTAAATAGGCTAAACTACACTAAATCCTTGCCAGGTTTCTATTGCTGGTGGGGGAGATTGATTTTGATGCTCATAACCCCAATCTAAATGTATTCCTTTCTCCTACTGTGTGCTCTTGTATTCATGCAATTCATTAATAGACCAAACTTAAAATGTATAAAGAAAAACAAACAAACTGCTGTCTGGGATGGCGATGCCTTTTATAGTTCATTTCAGAATAAATTTATATTCACTTTATAATCTCTAGAAAAGAAAGACATTAACCTATTTAGGGCAAGACCAGTGTACACCTGGACTATCTAATTATAGATACATTCCCTGCAGTTAGCCTGGGTGCCTTCAAATGAAATATGAAATTTTGTTTGAGAGGGTCCCCTCAGTATGAGTGGAGATGTTTGGATGGATTAAGAAACCCCTGCCCACAATGGACTCTTTACCCAAAACTTGAACTAGAACTTCTGGAAAATTCAGAACTGTTCAAGTTAATGGTCCATTCCACTCTCCCCACAACTGCTATTTCTTTGCTACAGTGGCAGACCATCTGTGGCACTGCAGCCTGCTTCCTTAGGTCCTCTCTTTAGAGAGAACAGGAGTACTTGTGGCACCTTAGAGACTAACATTGATTTGAGCATAAGCTTTTGTGGGCTACATCCCACTTCTTCGGATGTAGCCCACGAAAGCTTATACTCAAATAAATTTGTTAGTCTCTAAGGTGCCACAAGTACTCCTGTTCTTTTTGTGGATACAGACTAACACTGCTGCTATTCTGAAACCTCTTTAGAGAGGTAGCCTGCTGTGCACCCCGTCCCCTCTCTCTGACCACATCTTCTCCTCACAGTACAGCTAGGTAAGTGATCCACTTACCTAGCTGGGTAGTGTCCTCCTGCAGGGGCCTTCTTCAGGGATATCACTTGCTCAGAAATGTACAACAGAGAGAGAGAGATTCTAGGATATAAATAGCGCCAAAGCCTTCAAAGTCCTTTTACATATGAAAATAGTAGGAAAAATGAGATCCTCTGTGAGGAAGGCTTACTTGGTTGGCTGCTGGATGCCCTGGTGCTGGAAGGGGCAGAGATGTGGGCTGAACAGTGGCTCTTTGAAGAGGAAACCTGCATAAATGGAAAAGCAGACCTTCCCTCCCTATATCACTTAAATCTGAAAAATGGAACTCCGGCTTGTTGGGGAGGGTGTGTATGCAAGGAGGGGCCCATGCGTATGTGGTGGAGTGGCATTGAGAAACCAATGCACAGTGGTGGGAGCTTGTCAGAGGTTCACATTATTCAGATAAGTATTGGGTAATCACCGGAACTTTAGGGTGCTTGTGTGAACGGTGCTTCGGAAAAAGAAAACCTCTCTCACTCATAAAGCAACAGAGGGTCCTGTGGCACCTTTAAGACTAACAGATGTATTGGAGCATAAGCTTTTGTGGGTGAATGCCCACTTCTTCAGACGCAAGTACGTCTGAAGAAGTGGGCATTCACCCGTCTG
>NC_048302.1:18046679-18099266 GCF_013100865.1 Trachemys scripta elegans
AAAGCTTATGCTCCAATACATCTGTTAGTCTTAAAGGTGCCACAGGACCCTCTGTTGCTTTTTACAGATCCAGTCTAACACGGCTACCCCTCTGATACTCTCTCACTCATGTAATTCAGGATCTCTGACAATTGTGAAGGCAGCCAGTGTGGTAGAACCTTCCGAGGGGCTGTGTTTCACTCTCACTTGGATACATTTTACTTTACGGTTTAAAAGGCCAGCTGTGGGGAGGGGCTGGCACTGATCCTCTTGTCCACATGAGAAACCAACCCCCCCATCACTCTTTCTCCTGAGTGCCCTGGGGACTTTGTGATTGTTCGATTTTAATTTTTTATTGTTGTGTTAGCTTAACCTGCAGCTGACCCATACCGATTTCATTTGGAGTAGCGCCACTTAGTAGTAATGCTTTTTCTGACACCCTGTAGAAATTATGCTGCCAGTCTTGTGGTTTTAGCCGTCAGAGCTGGCGTAAGTTCTTTCCGGCGCATCCCCTTGTGAGGAGCCTTGTACTGGATTTCTTTTTTCATTATTTAGCACCTCGCTCTTGGCATTACATTTGAACTCTAGAACTTTTCAAGTCCACTTACTTTCCTCGAGTTTGATAGGTGGTTGCTAGCCCTTGGAGTGCCACTCTGATGAAGCCGAACATGTTCTTGGAACATCTACATACATGGTTGAAATATGCAAGGGATTCAGCTCTTGGCAGACATCTTTAAAAGGAGGAGGATGGGATGATTTTTCACTCCCCCCCACTCCTCCTCTTCCTCCCCCTCCCCCGAACACACATGCACACACGCCCCTCTCATACACGCCCAGGAGAGAAAAGGAGAGAAAGCTCTTTGTCCTAGAGTGGATGAACATGGTTGATAATGACAGTATTGCACATGTGCGGAGTTGTGATTACACTCTGCTATGAATGTGTGAAATGTCCCAGTAATTTTAAGTTGCCGTGAGGAGGAAGCCATTACTTTTTGGGTACATGCATGAATTTCAAAACCATTCAAGAGGTGTTCCCACAAAGCAGTTTAAATGTGATTTATACAAGCACATGTAAGTCTATACTCAAAACTATGCACAATAATCCTAATCTTGCATGAAGAACTATGCAGGTGGACCCCTACGTCAGCCTGGAGCCTCACTGAATTAAGTGGGGTTCTGTGCGCGTTCAAAGACCTGCCCAGAGTGGAATCCGAGCCTTATATCTATCTCCACTGCATACAGCTTACTTGTGTTTCATCCTTCACACTGGAAAGGCTGGGTGAATTCCTGGCTCTATTAAAGTCAATGGCAAAGTTCCCATTGACATCAGTGGCTCCAGGATTTTATCCACTGTGTCCAACATAATTTCCGAGGTATATGCTGCCCCTAGAAAGCAGTATTTAAAGGTATTATTTCACAATGCCTGCTGATCTACATCATTAGTTTCTTCAAGTAGGATTTGTAAGAATGACTTAGTAAAATATAGGTGCGGTAATGTAATTAATGCTAACGAAACAGGCTGATTAACTTGCTGATTGCTGATTATACTGAATGCTCCGCTCCTCCCAGCAAACATGATCCTTCAGGAAATCAATTTTAATTTTACAAGAAAAAAGCAGAAAACTTAAATAAATGTGCCTGTTTCAATTGAGCCTCTGGCATAGCCTCGGGAGCTCAGAAATCAGGCGGACTTGGGCTATTTTTCCGTTTTAATATGTTTTAGAAATAGCAGCAGTATGTCTAATTAAATGGCAAGAAAAACAAGTACATCATTAAAATTTCAATGTTGGTGTTGGGTTTCAATTTGGAAAGAATTCTCTTGATTGATTATAAACCCTGCAAAAACACAGGAACAAACTCCTGAAAAAGGTGGGTGGCTGTGTGCGTGCATACTGACTGATCCATTGGAAGGGCTGTGTGAGGCTGTAGTGTGCCTGCTGTGTAGCCAGTGTTTTCATTCTCCAGTGCTAGCAATTAGGCAGCTCTCACAAGCATTAAAAATCTCACATGAAAGGGGAGGGGTATTAATATAATTGCCAATACATACTTATTGGAATTTATGCCCTGATTGCCAGGGTAAAATTTGTTTGAGGGGACCATGGATGGAAGAAGCTCCATGAGGAGTTCCGCTTCCAGCAGGGCCCGTGCTACCATTTAGGCCAAGTAGGCGGTTGCCTAGGGCGCCAATTTTTTTTTTTTTTTTTTTTTTTAACAGCGGCCACTGCGCTGGGAGGGAGAGGGAGTCTGAGCCCCGCCGGCAGGCAGCCCAGGGGAACCCCTGGGTCAGCGCGCCGCCGGCAGCCCAGGGGAACCCCTGGGTCAGCGCGCCGCCGGCAGCCCAGGAGTTCCCCATGGTCAGAGCTGCAGCACGGATCCCTGGGCTGGGGGGTGGGGAGCTGCCACGGGGGGGGGGCGTCAGGGGGGGGGGGTAGCTGCTGCGGGGGGGGGAGGGGGGCGCCTCAGGGTGGAGGTGGGGCGGGGAGCTGCCGCAGGGTTGGGGGAGTGGGGGCGCAAGTTGGAAATTTCGCCTAGGGCGCAAAACTTCCTTGCACCGGCCCTGGCTTCCAGAGGTTATCCCTCCTCCTCTCCTGTCCTCCCCCTCTCCCTCCACCCCCCAGTTTATCCAGTTCAGATTTATCCATTGTGGAATAAATGGGGGGTGGGAGGGTGTTGGCAGCAGAACTTGTGGATCTTCTAAAATCCACATTGATTCAAGGAGCTGGGCTTCTGCACCAGAACTAGCCCTTCTCCACCTGGCTTCCCAGCGTCCTGGCTTCACTGAAGCTATGATAACATGGCAGTTGCTCCTGGAACCTTCTGAGAGGAGAGGATTGGTTTCTCAAACACAGGAGAAAGGTGCTTAGAGGCAGTGTCACACACATGGGATGGGAGAAATCAGGGTATAGATTACTCTCTCCACATGCAGGTCTTAGGGAGATGACTCCCTCTCTTACTTAACTGTAATCATGTCAGGTAGAGAAACAACATCTAGAACCAGGCTGAGAGATGGTTGTCTGAGTAATGACTGTGGCATTGGACCTTAGGCAATGACACCCTTAACACCTAAGTCTCGTGTAAGGAATGGCAACTGCAGCAGAAAAGATTTAATATTTATGGTAAATAAAGAAAGGACAGGCTGAGATATCAAACAAGAACGTCTCTTGTTTGGGGATTGATTGAACTATTAACACAACAGATTGCGTTTCAGGTAAGCAGAGACTCTTCCTATTACACATATTACGTTCTACATACTACATGGCTCCAAATGGAGCTGTATAAGTGTCTAAAAAAAAAATTCCATGCATCATTGCTTGATTAAAAAAATTGAATTTGCTTCACCTGTGTTTACACTTCTTGGGCCCTATACAAGATGGAGAAATGTTCTCTTTTAAACCAAGTGAGATTAATATGATTGGATATTCCCCTTAGCCTCACTGTAAACACAAAATGATATCTTTACATGGTTTTAGTTGTTTGTGTTTGTAGCCTAGGCTCTCGCATAGGACAGCAAATAACAGCAGGGGGCTGATGTGACACCTGTTCTCCAAGGCACATGTGATCTAGAAATTCATGTGTGCAACTGCTAAAGCAGGACTTAAATGGGGTGGAGGCCTCATGAATTTCATGCTCCCTGGAGGTGCTCCTCTGCTACTTCTGTATTGGTGAGCAGTGAGTTAAAATGTTGTAAATAATTATGCAAAAACACTAGCAATAAGGTTTTGTTTAACAAAGTGAATTTATGATAGATCCCTGCAAATGGACAAATGCCTGTGCCCGTGTGGCACTCTAAAGACTTCCGTGGGGCTCTGCATAGGCAGAGTGGCTGGCACAGCCCCACACAGTGAATTCCAGGATCAAGACCATAGTATTATGAAATATATATAGTAAATCACTGAAGTTTTAAATTTTGATACAAAGTTACAGTGTGGAATGACTTTATATAGTCAGGCTATAAATGTTTCAGAGACAGGTATGTACATGAACACATGAAATGATTGCAGCTCCTTAGTTGCAGTGCAGAGGTATTAGGTTAGATTAAATTCACAGCCATCACAACCTATCTATCTACAATGTCAGATAATGCACTATCACTAGTAATTATTGAACATTACTGCTTTCACTACTTGTATTTTCTAAATTAGGCTTTATCATTTTAAATAGGTGGAATACGTTTTTTTTCCCCCTGGCAATATTATAGGTACACTGATCATACTTTCCTAACCCTGAGACCACTAGAAATATCACAATTAATTGTGATTTTGAATTTCAATGGAAATAGGTTTTTGGTTTTATTTGGTTTTTAATAAAAACAAATAAACAGTATTTGCAATCCAGGTAGGAGACTGTGAAACTGAAATTGACTAGAAAATGACTCCAGACAAAACTGAAACTGACTAGTAGTCTATTTTTGTGGTCCAAATTGAGAGAAATTTAAACATAAGTAAAAATATTAAGCAGTGAAAAATAAATATTTAAAAAATATGTTGGTGTTCATCTTTTCATAAAATGTAAGTATTCACTACATGGGTATAGACTTTTTGTTTTAAATGTTTTTAACTCATTCTTTTAACATGAGGAAATGCTTTTTGTTTCTGGCAGTCTGATAATTTCTGAACCATCTAATCCGCATCATAAAACCCACTAGCAAATTGTGGGGAATCAGTTGGGAAAGTGAAAATCAATATTTAGCCCACTGAAAGTCACACAACCACAACAATGGATAAAAGAGAATCAGAAGTCATTCCTTTCTGAGGATTTTTTTGTTGAATTTACACATTAGCCATTCAAGTGGAAACACTAAATAGCTCGCTGATCATACCTGCTGTGCTATTCCATGGAGTTTCTCAGAGTCAAGGGACAGGAGCAATTTGCACTTTTGATTTAGCACATGGTTTGCAGTGCAATCTCTCAGTCACTTTTGAACCAGTTTAGGGTGAGTGTCTGATCAAGATGATCCTAGCCTTGGAAAAGGGAGGGAAAACCTCTTAACTTGCCCACCAGATCATTTTATTCTCCACACTTGCCTCTTTTCCATTTCAAAAGGTAATCTCCCACCTTGCAAACTGGAAATCAAATCTGGAATGTCTGAAAAAGAGAAGCGAGGTGGGTAATGTAATATCTTTTATTGGACCAACTTCCATTGGTGAGGCAAGCTTTTGAGTTTGTCTCTCAAGCTTCTCTCTCTCACTAACAGAAGTTGGTCCAATAAAAGATGTTGCCCAACGCACCTTGTCTCTCTAATATCCTGGGACCAACATGGCTACAACACCACTGCATATAACAGTGTAAAATAGGACACACTTTGTCCATAATTTGCAATAAAAGGTCAACTTCTCCAACCAACCTCCATGTTGTTCTATTTTATATAAAATAAGATACCAGAGTTCAAGTTGTTTACCTCACAAGAGTGTTTTGGGAATATGATTAATAGTATTGATTCACTTTTCATTATTTTACTTTTTAAATTTGTGTATATATAATGCCTTAGGCGTACTTGATACTATATGGAGAATAAGGACAAGATCCCCACTCTGAGGAGGTTATAACCTAAATTGAATTCAGAGCTAGTCTGTGCCCATGAGTCACTCTGATTTGGAAGAACTAGAGGTCTCATTTACCACTGCTTTGTCCTTTGTGTAATCATCTGCACTTGTGCTAAGTGGGTGTTGAATGGTAACATTTCACGCTAACTTAGCACAGGTGTCAATGATTACACAAGGGGCAACGCAATGGTGGATCAGCCCCCATGAATGTCAAGGTCACCCAGTAGGCATAGTCCGCTGCAGCTTGTTGAAGAAATTCTAGTAGTTTGCTTGCTACTCAAAATTCTTTCAATCTAGGTATCCCATTTCTCTTGCATCTCTTACCCAGGATGTTGATGGGACCAATCTTGGAAAAACTGTCTTATTGGTGCTTACTACGAGGCCTAGTCCTGTTGAAGGTGTGACTACTACACATTATACAAAGGCCAACATTTTCAAACTTTTATGTACTTGATGTTAATTCCAAGAGCATTCTGTTAAGTTTATGTCTGCATTTCCATTATAAAGCCCTCATTTTCAGGGGAAATACTGTGTCTGAGTACTGACCATGCAAGTTTTCTCCACATTAAATGCAAAATTTCCTCTGAGCATCTTTTGTAAAATTATTTGACTGCTTTCATAATACACATAGGCTGGAAACATGAACAACAGAATTTGTGAATTGATTTTTGTGGGGGCGGGAGAAAGGGAGGTAGGTTGGCATTCCTGAATCTGAAAAATGGGTCCCACCCCCATGTTTGGCAATGACTTTCAGAACTTTAATGTTAACTACCTCATTTAGAAAATGTTTAAAACAAATAATAGTGATAACTCCTTTTTTCAGAGAAATATTATTTGCTTGTTCATAGTTTTTTCAGAAAAAAAATCATAGATCTTTGACAGTTTTCAGAGAGGTAGCCATGTTAGTCTGTATCAGCAAAAACAATGAAGCATCCTTGTGGCACCTTAGAGACTAACAAATTTATTTGGGCATAAGCTTTCATGGGCTAGAACCCACTTCATCAGATGCATGAAGTGAAAAATACAGGAGCAGGTATAAATACATGAAAGGATGGGGGTTGCTTTACCAAGTGTGAGGTCAGTCTAATGAGATAAATCAATTAACAGCAGGCTACCAAGGGAAGAAAAATAACTTTTGACATGGTAAGAGAATGGCCCATTACAGACAGTTGACAAGAAGGTGTGAGGAACAGTAGGGGAAATTAGTATTGGGGAAATTAACTTTAGGTTTTGTAATGACCCAACCACTCCCAGTCTTTATTCAGGCCTAATCTGATGGTATCCAGTTTTCAAATTAATTCCAGTTCTGCAGCTTCACGTTGGAGTCTGTTTTTGAAGTTTTTTTGTTAAAGAATTGCCGCTTTTCGGTCTGTTATTGGGTGACCAGAGAGATTGAAGTGTTCTCCTACTGGTTTTTGAATGTTATGATTCCTGATGTCAGATTTGTGTCCATTTATTCTTTGGCATAGAGACTGTCCGGTTTGGCCAATGTACATGGCAGAGGGGCATTGCTGGCACATGATGGCATATATCACATTGGTAGATGTGCAGGTGAACGAGCCCCGGATGGTGTGGCTGATGTGATTAGGTCCTATGTGGACAGAGTTGGCACCAGGGTTTGTAGCAGGGTTTGGTTCCTGGGTTGGTGTTTTTGCTGTGTGGTGTGTAGTTGCTGGTGAGTATTTGCTTCAGGTTGGGGGGGCTGTCTGTAGGCGAGGACTGGCCTGTCTCCCAAGGTCTGTGAGAGTGAGGGATCGTCCTTCAGGATAGGTTGTAGATCCTTGATGATGCGCTGGAGAGGTTTTAGTTGGGGGCTGTAGGTGATGGCTAGTGGCGTTCTCTGACATTGTATCATGGCAATGATGTGCATGCTACAGATTGCTCATGTTCCTGTTAACTCTATACCCTGGAATGGCTCTAGACCTGCTGTTGTCTTTTGCAGATCTACAAAGAATAGAGTTGCTCCGGCTTTTGGGGAGTGAGTAGATGGCTGAGCCTTGATTTGTTAAGGGGAAGCAGAGGCATTAATACAATCAATAAGAGAAATTGTATGGCTGGTTGACCTCTACTTCAGTATGTGAGTGAAATGATACTGCTAGATTTGTTATTTTGTATTAATCGTGTTTTTCAAAATGTGTCAACGATGTCATTTATTTATATTTATATATATACAAAAAAAGTAAAAGTGCTTTTTCCAGGTTCTAAGGGCTGGTCCACGCTAACCCCCCACTTCGGACTAAGGTACGCAAATTCAGCTACGTTAATAACGTAGCTGAATTCGAAGTACCTTAGTCCGAACTTACCGCGGGTCCAGACGCGGCAGGCAGGCTCCCCCGTCGATGCCGTGTACTCCTCTCGCCGAGCTGGAGTACCAGCGTCGACGGCGAGCACTTCTGGGATCGATACCAGAAGATCGATTGCCTGCCGCCGAACCAGGAAGTAAGTGTAGACCTACCCTAAGTATCAAAGGGGTAGCCGTGTTAGTCTGGATCTGTAAAAGCAGCAAAGAGTCCTGTGGCACCTTATTGGAGCATAAGCTTTCGTGGGTGCATGCATCCGAAGAAGTGGGTATCCACCCATGAAACCTCATGCTCCTATACGTCTGTTAGTCTATAAGGTGCCACAGGACTCTTTGCTGCTTTTACAGATCCAGACTAACACGGCTACCCCTTTGATACTTAGAACCTGGAAAAAGCACTTTTACTTTTTTTGTATATATATAAATATAAATAAATGACATTACCATAGACCAAAAGGTATCAGGTCTCTCAAGTGAATGACTTGTATCAGAGAAATCCCAAACATGGGGTAGCCTGAAAAGGGAACTCATCATTCACCATTCAGTTCAATCAGATTCATTTAGAACCTCCTTAATAGGGGACATGCATTTTACTGAAATCTGAGGGATTTTATTCTTTATAATCATTACTGTTCTATAAAGATAAATTAATTAAAAAGATTAAACTTGTGCACACAAAATTATCATATGTGTTAGAAATAATTGTATGTATTTATGAGTATATGCTATATATGTATGAGTTATTCTTATAGATATAGATATATAACTCACACATTGAAAAACACTAATTGAAAGCCTTGCTTAAATTATTAGCTTAAAGGATAACGATTGAATGGACATAGAATTTCCTTCTCAACCCTGGAGGCGGTCTTCGTAGGTCAGGTTTCAGGATCTTTGACCCTGATCCAGCACTCATTGAAGTTGGTGGAAAGAAAACTAGCATAAATACCCAGGGCCTGACATTGCAATCTGATACTGCCCTACATGGACACTTGCCTGCATTAAGAGTTTAGGATTGAGTCCACATTTGGCCTATTTATGCAAACACCGAGCTCTGTGGAAGACTCATATGTGTGAATAATTTAATCACATAAGTGTTTCCAGGATTAGGCCCTTGGTCTGAGGAACCTCTGCATACTGACACTCTAGTTTCGGTGAAGTACACACAAAATTAATACAAAGTAACATAGGGATAATAGTCCAAATTAATTACAAGTGAAACTTCGTTGACTTCAGTGAAGTTACAGCTGGGATGCTTTTGGCTCAGAATTCAGAACCTTCTGTTTGCTGACCTTTTATGTAAGTCACAGAGAAGATAGTTCTGCCCCCCATTCACACACACAGCTGGAGTGAAATTCACCAGTCTTTGGGCTGGATTCTCTACTGCTACCCTCAGTGCATTCAGCACAAGGAGGTGCTGCTCAGGAGGGGAGAAGTTAAGCCTTTTTTGTGCCTTCTGGATTCTAGGATGCTCCAGGGGCTGCTTTATCCCACAGCAACTTCCCCAAGGCTGCACATGGGCTGCTCCACAGCCCGGAATAGCTGGAGCAGTGCCCCATCCACTACCCTTGAGGCCTTTCCCAGGCTTTACCAGCCCTGCACATCACTGGAGTGATTCACAGGGGTCAGCATCTGGCCCTAAATGTTGATTTTTTTATTTTAAATGGGAAATTAAGTGGGAGTTGGATGATGGAATTCCCCTCATTTCTACTCTCACAACCTCTGGGCAGGCAATTGTGGCCTCTCTGGCCTTTCTCTAGCCTGTCCTTAATCTGATCTAGCTCAGAGTCCGTGTCGGCAGCGTGCAGGTGCTCTGGTGGTTCCCCTTATGCAGCTGTTCTATTTATGGGTCTTACTGTGGGTCTTCAGCAGCACATAGGGTCTTGTACATGCCCCTTTGCAATAGGGTGAAATTCATCTGTGAAGAGGAGACTTGATGTAAACGAGGCCTGATTCTACAGCTGTGCCATTCACAGGACTTCTGTTGAAGTGAATTGGAATCTCGTATGCTGAAAGATGGTAAGATCAAGTCCTGTGTTTAGTGTGCTTAGCAAGATTTAAATTGCAGGCTACAAAAGCGTGGACGATACCTTTTTTGTAAGCCTTTTCAGACCTTTTTTTTTTTTTCTTGTTTCACTATTGTTTAAAAAAAAAACTTCAACAGAAGGTCTGTGACTGACATTTCAGAGTGTAACCGGGAGAACAAAATTTCAATTTGACCCTGGCACCACAGCTGCTAAAATATTAACAGCATTAAATGCAGGTGAATCGGAAATGTGTGTGCAGGCCAAAGATTCCTCTAGGCGGTTTTATTCTGGCTTGCTTGTTCCTTCACTCATTGCCACGAGACTGGAATCTCATCTGCCTCCCTCACCCAAATGAAGAGTGACAGGGGTGATGAGGATGGTGGATATTGCAACAGCATTTCTTTGATAGTAAAAGCTGCCTGTCTGATAAGATTTAACAGGCAATATGGGTATTTCAGGAAATACAAAGCCACCTTTGAAAAGTGCAGAGAAACTCCAGGGAGAGATGTTTGTACAGTTTCTGGCTGAGTCTCTCTCTCTCTCTCTCTCTCTCTCTCTCTCTCTGTTTTCATAACATATGTGTAATTAATGCTCAGATTCACTTTTACATTAAAATATCCCACTGAAGCAGTGTTTTCGAATGATCCTACTTTTCAGAAGGTTTCCTGAAAAAGAACAAATCTTAATCCCTTGAGAATGCAGAAGCCCAATGGGCCAAATTTGTCTTTGGTGTAACTCCATTCACCAGGGATGTATTTGACCCCCAGTAGGTTGTATTGTCCTGTTCTTTAAGGTTACCTTTTTCATTATCACCCTTTCTGTGCATACATACCATTACTACACTTGCGTGTGGAAATATAGTTCTTGAGTACATAACAGCACAGATTGACCAAGCAAATGCTCAGTTTCTCTAAAAATGGCACTAGCTGGCTGTTTGTAAAGGAGGGCTTATACACATGAGAAATTTTACTCATTGGAGTAAAGTTACTCTATGTCCAAAAGTCTTTTGCAAATCAGGACCTTTGTGCCCTAAATGTGCTTGTTCACAAATTTTGTTCATAGCTTTGTTTTTGCAGGGTAGATGTTGAGGTTCACGTGCAAGGTGCTGGCAGAGAGTGACAGATGTTTCTGTGGGCATAAGAATCTACAGAAGGATTTTCCTTTTAATTGATTTCTTTGGAAAAAAAATGTCTCGGCCATCAGTCTAGAAAAGCAAATATTGGGATTAATTGTGTTATCTGATTTAGAAATATGTTCAGCTGCATACTGTGAAAAGCAATGTGAAGTATTCTCACTACACTAATATCAGGCACTAGGTACTTGTAAGTGGTCTATTTTAATTAATCTGTGAGGATTAATATTTCAAAATGGGGAGACACACCCTTTTTGCAACCATTAGGATTGTTAATTTCCATGAATGTCATACAGGCTCTCTTGCAGAACTAGTTAATGAGGTGAAGCAATCATTTTGGCATGACCACATTTAGATCATTGGAAAATCTGCTGTGTACATAAATGGAGGTTTTTTTTTTTTTTTTTTTTAACAAATTTATTTAATTAGCCTGTTTTTTTAACGTAAAATGCTAAAATTAGCACTTAAATAATTAGATCTATGTCCAAGGCACGAATTTCAGCACTGATTATCATTAGGGAATTAATAAAAAGCCAAAATCAAGCTGTTTTCTACAAAGTTAGCCATATAATAGGTTTTTTTTCCCAATTTCTCTGACTTTCTCTCTACTACTTTATCCCAGCTTTCTTTCCTCCCCCCACTCACCGCTGCACATGAACAACTCCTGCTAGCATTCTTGCAAAGCTGCCAAGAAACTGTGAACAAATTTAATGTCTGAATAACTGCTTGGTCTCCCAGTGACCTTGAAAAAATTAGTTTGCATCATTAAAAATTCATAGAAATGAAATTTTTGTGAGGAGACTGGCACATGCAAAATTAGTACTTGTTGAAATGCAGCTGGAGTAATTCAACCTAGTGAACTTTCAAAATGGTAATTCTTCTGAGAGCTAATTGCACCCACCTTACAACTTGGATTGAGTGTTGCTATTTGACTTTATAAAATAATATCATCCTGTGTGTGTGTATATATGTGTGCGTGTGTGTGTGTGTGTATGTATATATAAGCACAGGTAAAATGCATATGCAATTTCATAGAAGCAGAGTGTTTAAAGATTTAAGCATTGGCAAGAGGATATGTACTGTAACAGGATGCAGTGACTGAGGAGGGGTGTTGGGAGAAAAATAAATTATAATGCTTTGCTATTATCAATAAATTGTATAGTGATCTTTGCTGTATATCCTTTGGGAATTCTGTATACATGGTTAGCAATGTGTCTGAGTTGTGAAGTTAGGATCTGGAACCAAATACAGTCTTTTCCAAAGTCTGGGGCTGTTCAGATTGGGTCTCAGGCCTGGTCTACACTTAAAAATTAGATTGACCTACTTATATCACTAAAGGGTTATTAAAAATTTTGCACACTGAACACCATAGTTAGGTTGACCTAACCCCTGGTGTAGGCACATCTAGCTCGACAGAAGGATTTTTCTACCTCTCTCACAGAGGTGGATTAATTTACTTCACTGGAAAAACTCTTTCTATTGAGATAGGGAGCATCTATAATATGGTGCTACAGTGACACAGCTGCAGCGCTACGGTAGTGCCATTGTAGTGTAGACATGCCCTCATTCTAGAGGAGGTCCAAAGCCACAAAATTCAGATCTGGATTTAAATCCAAGGTTTATTTCAGATTTCAGGTGCGTTTCTGTTTGGATTGGAGGCTCCAGCACAGACCAGTGTCTGCTGTGACATATGGATCTCTATCTATCTTCATACTACAGGTTCATTGCATGCTATCTTATAAATAATGCTTGTTCCTCTTAAATACTAATCATCATCAGGGAAAAGCTAACAGAAGCAGAACTGAATATGTACTACTAAAACCACAGCATTTAGCAGTAAGGTACCCTGCCCTCCCATCCAGCGAATGGCAAGATACAATTTTGGAAAAGTCCCATTTGTAACCAGTTCAGGGCACAGCAAAGCACAAAACCCATAGAAACTGGGCAGTTAGAATGCTGTCCATGTGCACAGAGAGTTCTGATTTTCATTTGGTCCTTACTCAGGCAAAACTCCCACTGAAGTCATTGGTTTCATATGCATTGAATAGGACCTGATGATTTGGCCTTCTGTTTTTAACGTAAGTTTGTTGCTTTTGGAATGTTTTTAAATCCACAAGTACATTGATGCATACTGGGCTTGATCCAAAGCCCATTAAAATCAGTGGGAGTCTGTCCATTGGATAAATTGGCTTTTGATCAGGCTCAAAGTGAGCACTGGGAATAGAAAAATATTCCTTTTTATGATTAAAATTCATGGAGGCTAAATCGTGCTGTCATTAACACCAGTGTAAATTGGAAGCAAGACTACTGACTTCAGTAGAGTTACTGTGGATTTACACTGGGATAACTGAGAGCAGAATGTTGCCTTGAACAGAACGGAACTGTGGTCATTTTCATTCCGATACTTGACTCTCACTTGGAGAAGGAAAGCACGTGTCAGGATAATGCCGTTCCACCAATTTCCTCACTTATCTCTCCAGTAACGCTGGAAATTTCTCGAAGGGTGCAGTCAGAAGTGAGAATATTTCTCTCTAATTAGCATTTGTGCCACCAGCCTTGAGATCTGCCCTTGAACTCGGCTTAATTGTTGAATGCCAGCTCAGACTCTGTCAACGCGTGCACAGTGGTCCATTTTGCTGTCACATCCTAATTAAAAAAAGTCATTGCTCTCAGTAACATTTACCACCATGGCAGAACTGAAGTGGTAGGCAGTTTAGACTGGATACAATAGAATGAAAATAAGTTTGGCTTCTTGATGTTTTCATGTTAGGATGATCATACAAGCATACATTTGGGGAACCAATTTCAATCCCTATTGATTTTGTTTTGCTCCCGTGGTTGTTTTTTTTAAACACAACATGTCAACTTGTATGGCTGCCTCTGCTGCTTGATGACATTAACATATATCGGGCCACCCCTTGTGCAGAACTGTCCTGAGGTGAAACCTCTAGTGGTCTGGAATGGAAAGAGGCTGCAATTTACTGAGTCCATTATCACCTCTGGACGTGTAGAATGATAATGGAAGTGACAGAGGTGCAGCTGAAAATTGGCTCTTAATATTTTATGTGTTAAAGCTGAGAATTGGAAATCTCACACTGCTCTTCAGGGAAAATGAAGTGTGTGTGTCTTTTTTTCCCCTCCTCCCTCAGAAACACAAATTCAACTACCGGGCAAATCAAGTGTCCTATTTTGGAGGGCAAGATATTCTTATTATTTGAAATATGCTTCATCAGTGGTTTTAAACAAATAATAATTGCATGAAATATTAAGAGGACTGAACACATTTATTCAGCATTTATAGGATGGTGGCATCACTATAATTACTGCAGTAAAGCTTTTTCAAAATGTACAGACAGTGTTGTTTTCTTTTTGCCAGTGTGTTCAATTGAGGGACAAGCTAAAGTGTTTGCCCTGAAGCAGCATCTTAAAATTGCTTTCTTTAAAACCTTTTTTTTTTTTGCTGCTTGTAGCTTTGTAACCTGTTCTATTTCATCACTGCTGTATAATGCTTGCAAATTGTGCTCTTCTATCAAGGCAAAAATATTCTCACCAAACTATTAAACAAGATTACCATGCATCCATTCATATGTAATGGGAAATGGATACAACAATTTAAAAATAAAATAGTTTCTTCTTTTAAGCGACTTCTTATGAAAATAGCAAATTAGCTCCCTGGCCCTCCACCAACCCTTGCCCACAGACTTACTGCATCTTCTTGGTCCTGATTACAAGCAATATCCAATTATGTCAGTTCTTGCAGATTGGATTCATAAATTTCTCATGTTTTCATATAAAATGGATATTTAGGATTGAATGCAGCTGCTGAGGGCGTGTGCACTGACTCCCATGGAAGGAGAGATTGCTTGAATGAGTTGGGAGTCTTTTCCCTTTCTGCTTAGTCTCTGTGTGTGCAAACACTAAGGGTAGGTCTGCGCTGCCAAAAATAAAAAGGTGTATTCTTAATTTGAGTTTGCTAACTTGGGATGAAATAGCAATGAAGACAAGACACCTTGGGTGAGCAGCTCCAGTTAAAGCATATGGGGGAGCCTGGGACTGTGATTCGAGCTGCTAAACAGAGTTAAACGCAGAGTTGCCATAAAGAACATACCTTTTATTAGCAACGTAGATATGTTTTAACATAGGGAATCAGGCCACTCAGCGGATAAGAATATTTCCAAGACTACCAAGGTGATTGTCAAGTTTCCAGTGATCTGTACCTTCCTCGGTAAAAGTGTCATTAACTTTTCATAGTAAAGTCTTGTTTTGTACAGAATTGCTTCCCTTGAAGGGAAGGTTCACTCTGGCCAGAATTGTGACTTGCACACGGCAATGCACTGACCTACTTTAAGGCTTGCAGCTGGCTTTGTTATAGAACAGACCAGTGTTACACTGTGTCCGATATAGTCATATGTAACTTTTCATGGTGGGTTTCCTGCCTGTCTGTTCACCAAGCCCTAGTTTTGAGATTGTGTTTCCTGCTCTCTGCCAGTAAGGTCTGCATCAGAGAGAGGCTCAAACCAAAACCCTGAATGCAAACCACCCCTTTAAAGTTGTTATTGCTTTAAAGGGATGCGGGGCTTCTAGTTAATACACTTGGACTAGGATACAGGAGTCCTGGGTTCTATTCCTGGCTCTACCACAGACTTCCTGTATGACTTTGGGCAGATTGCATAGTCTCTTAGTGCCTCCGTTCCCCATCTGTGAATGAGGAATAAAAATACAGCTTCAGAGGGCTTTTGTGGGCTACATTCATTTAAAATGGGTGCAGTGCTCACATACTACAGTAATGAGATGATACAAGTACATAGACAGATTTCTTATTGCACAACTTGTGTGCATCATGCTTTACGAACATATATGAACAGGAGCGCCGCCAGCTTTTCTGCCGCCCTAGGTGGCGGAAGGTCCTGCCCCGAAAGGCCGCCCCCCCACAGAGGCGGTGGAATGTCCCACCGTGGAAATACTGCCGCGGTCGCCGCCCCCCACATCGCAGCGCCCTAGGCGATCACCTAGGTCACCTAATGGGTTGCACCGGCCCTGCATATGAAGCTATGGGCTTTAAGAACTTAGTCTATAAAGGGGTGAAGCTCTGAAACTGAACCCAGATGCAGGCATTCTGGCTGATCCAATCTCTGTAAAGGGTTGAGCTAAAGCCACAGAATCATCTCCACCTTAGCTCTCTGTTTCTATTCTGTGTATAGCTAGTCTCAGTTTACGAGGATCACCATTTGTTGTAGCTGGCTCCAACAGGATCACAGTGATAGGACTGCCAGTTTGAGAAACAGGGCAAATTGCCAGCATAATACACATCTTTTCTTCAGTGGCTCCCAACTGACTGTTACAAAAGTTAGAGAGTTTTTTTTAATTAAAATTTGTTGTTATTGAAGTGAACAGCCCTGCATGCCGTATGGGGACAAATAAAATATAAAATCAACACCTTCCACACCATTCACAACTGTTTTTGAGCTTGCTCTGTTTTAGATGCAGAACTGAACGCCACCCTATTAAGGTTTTAATTGACTTAATTGGAGAAAAAAATCAACAAAGAAAAATGAGCAAATAACAACT
Organism: Trachemys scripta elegans; assembly: GCF_013100865.1. Classification (NCBI taxonomy): domain Eukaryota; kingdom Metazoa; phylum Chordata; order Testudines; family Emydidae; genus Trachemys; species Trachemys scripta. The sequence continues at coordinate 18,063,228 of NC_048302.1, forward strand.
GCTTTAATCCCAGAGGGATCTTACTCAGTGTACAAATAAACCACTCAGTTCAGACTGTATTATATTTAATGGGTATGCACATGCCTAATTTGTATGTCCCACTCTAAATCCATTGCAAGTGAGCAGTCAGTTTTTCTAAGAGGAAGATAGATGATGAAAGATGCAAAAAATATGTGCAGGACATTTCAAGGAGCTTTGGGGCAAAGGAATAAGGGAAACAGTAGAGGGAACAAGGGGAGGAGGTGTTACATGGGTGGGGAATGGGAGTGAGTATGGAAAACTAGGCTCTCAAATTCATATTCCATGTCACCATAAAAGTGGTTAGCAGGAAATAAGTTTCCCAGAGAAGAACATAGGTGATTGCCCCCCTACCTTCTAGAGTTTGACATATGAACCACAGCCTTAACATTTGAATCCAGATTGAGATTTTGAACCCCTCAAACTTTGGGAACGTTTGGGTCTGGGTTTTGGATCTGGGTCCATCTCTTATGTTTACAACTGATAATAAAACAGTTCAGGATATTTTGCTTTTACCAAATGTGTATTTTGGTGATTTTTTAAAAAAACCTTTCATTTAATAGATTCAGTTCTGGTTTCTCAGAATCAAAATGTAAACATGTACGTGGTGACACTGGTGAAGGAATTAAGACTCGCCTGGGCAGTTTGCAGAGCTAGGAGGTTCAATGTAAGCTAAAAAAGCCTTGGCTATTGATACTTTCTGCTGTTTGACATTGGGTCACTTAACCCCCCTATTTTCCGCTTCTATAAAATGGGAATATTAACACGTATCTGTCTCAGAGCAGGGCTGTGAGCAGAGATGATTGAAGATTTTAAAAATAATCATCATAACTGCAGATACAAGTGTTAGGTTCAGTTTGGTGCAGGTCATGGGGTCAAATTTGTTACTTATGTATTTTTGGAGAACCTCAGAGAATTCATTAAACTGTTTCTAAATCCACCAAATTTCCTGAACTTTAGCATAAAAAATGTGCTATTCTCTACTTGCTATTAGTTAGTTATTATTCTCCTGTTTTAAAATATTTGTCATTCAATCAGAGAAGAAAAACAATACTATGTGACCTCAGTGACCAGGAAACAGAGGAAGTAAACAGTATGCAAACAACCCATCATCTAAAAATGATTTTTCCCAAACTATCTGGCAAGCACTTACAACTAACAAACACGTTAAAATAATTTCAAGGTGAATTCACAAATAAGTGTCTCTTAAAAAAGTGGTGTGGGGGGGGGGGGAGGGGAGAGATGGGAAGGCTAAATTCATAAAAAATAATGTGACAAACAGGGGCAGCTCTAGCTTTTTTGCCGGCCCAAGTACGGCAGGCAGGCAGCCTTCAGCAGCATGTCTGCGGGAGGTCCCCGGTCCCGCAGATTCGGCGGCATGCCTGCGGGACGTTCGCCGGTCCCGCGGCTTCAGCGTATCCACCGCCGAATCCACGGGACCGGCAGACCTCCCGCAGGCATGCCGTCGAAGGCAGCCTGACTGCCGCCCTCGCAGGGACCGGCAGGGTGCCCCCCACGGCTTGCTGCCCCAGGCACGCGCTTGGAGCACTGGTGCCAGGAGCCGCCGCTGGTGACAAAGGTCTGTGCACAGATTAACTGGGATATTCGTATAGTCTTCTGAAAACACACAGCTCTAAATAAGTAATTATTATCTGCCCCCTACAGCTTGGAGGAGCAGAGAGCACTGCGTGGTAGAAATCAAACAACATTCCCTCTATCCTACGCCTACCACTTTTCTCAGGGGTGGGAGATACTCAGGATTTAGAAACAGAGAAGGAGTTGGAATGGGAAGAAATTCAATATAAAGATTTTGTGTAAAGAGAATTATTGATTTAAGAATAAAACAAGAGAGGAAGAAGGTACTTGTTGTAGCAACTGAGTTTTCACACTCTTCAAGAGCAGATGGCTTAATGGTCTAAACATCTGGTTTGAAATGTTTATTTTCCTTAGAACCATCCGCTCAAATTTAGGCAAGCTTGGTTCATACCTTCATTATCAAGCTAGAAATACTGTGCCTGATTCTTCACTTGGTTACACCAGTTTACATTGCAGCTGGTGTATCAAGCTGAGTTTCATACAGTTTACAGTGTGGATTTTTCAGACCAGGCCTTAAAACTGAAGTTCAGTGGCCATGCTGTGGGTTTTAAAGAGCCCATGAAGCTTTCTAGAAGAAAAGAGATTTGGTCTGGTGCCATTGTATAACATTTCCCTCACCTCCCCATTGATGTGCAACATTTCGTACGTCGATGGATGTTGCTGCAGCTTTTTCTGGGTGCTCTACGTTTATAATCTGTAAAGTGCTTTGTCATGGTAACTGTATCTGAACTCGGACTGCAGGCTTATGCATGGGGCAAGGTAGCTGTGGTCAGAGTGCCCACTGTGGGTGAAATTCACCCCACACAGAGAGCCAGCATAAGCCATATGCCTCCCTTACGTCCCACTTAACGTCTCACAGTAGGGCTTAAGTGGGATTGAAGGGATGCATAAGCCTTGTGTTGACCCTCAATACAGGGTTGAATTTCACCTTGTGGACGCACGGTACATGATCGCTACCCCATGGTTACTAACAAATGCTAGGCTTAATTTTTTCTTCTAATCAAGAGACCAAAACCCAGATAGTAATGTTATTAGAGGGCCAGTTTTGTTTAATGTTAGACACTATGTATTCTGCTGTATATTTCTCATTGCTGAATTTGTCATATTTGTGGGTTTCCTGCCGAGTTTATATTTATTACACAGCAGTACAGCTTGGGTACAAGCATGTTGTCACCTGCATGTATGGTTGTATAAGAAATTGGAGTGTGGTATTTTTTCTGTTATTTATTAATAGAATGTATTCATTTAACAAATGAGATAAAATGAGTAACATAGAGATTATGTGCCAAATTCTGAGAGCATCACTTAGTCCACTAAATAATATTGCAGAGTGATGAAACCAGAGAAGAGATTGAAAAGAGATTTAAAGAATTAACCACAAATACAGACAAGGCTCCTTGCTTGGACAATACTTCGAACAGCCCAGACACGTTCCAGACAGATTTAATCCCTCCAATTTACTAAGAAACTTTGGGATTTCAAGATATAACACAGAGTGTTTCTGTTTGTAAGTTGTTGCAATCAGGGCATCAGTTTGTGTCATGTTTTGTTTGTTTTGTAAGTGAAAAAAGCACAATTCATAAATTTTCTAATCAAATCTTTGTCATCCAGATCAGTTTAAGCAGTCAGATCCTCAACTGTGTCGAGCACTTCCTTAGGCCACTTTTGTACTCCTCCGTTCTTGGGCCCATTCTGTGCCAGGCAGTCCCCAAATCCCACTTCAGAAAGTAGAGTAGTCTGATGGCTGCTCTAACTTGTACTGGCTGGCTGTGATCTAAAGATACCACTCTGACAATTGAACGTTTCAATGGCATAGGGAGGGTATGGTCACCTTTCTTTTCCCACCTCCTGTGATGGCCACAGAGGCAGTGGTGTAGGCACCACTAGGGTGGCTTTATGTTACCCAAGGATTTACCTGTACTAGGAGGGGGATCCTTCAGTAGCCAGCTTAGCTATCTTTAGGCCAGGTTTTGCACCAGCAGAGTGCCAAAGATCTTCCCTAGTGCAGGAGAGGATCTGTCTGTTGTGTTACATCTTGGATTTCAGAGAAGTTAGATAAGTTCTTGTCTAGTTCTATAGGCAGTACCGCTGCTTGGATTCCCAAGTGTAACTTTGCAAACCTTGGCTCACCATCTAGTAAGGAGGGTCATCTGTTGACAGAATAGGTTTCCAGGGTCTTTCCACTGCAATATTTATCATGAAGAATTTCTGTTTTGGTCATACCTAAAAACAGTCTGTTTCCCAGCATTGGATTCCTCCTGGGTATCACCATGGGTTCTCTGCAATGGAAGAAATAAAGAAAGGATTTTTTAAAAATGACTTCAAAAGGAAAATGGAAATCCTGCACAATTCATTTCAGAAAGAATCTTCACCTCAAGGGCTTTCATATTGCAAGGGAAAAAGAAGCAATGGAAGAACAAATGATTTTTGGAAACTTCAGTAAAATTTGATTTGGTGGTCATCTTCAGGTTCTCTCCACTGCTGAAATAAGAAGTCAGAGAGAGAAGGTGGGTGAGGTAATATCTTTTATTGGACCAACTCTATCTGACCAACTTTAAAAGTTGATCCTATAAAAGATATTACCTCACACACCTTGTCTCTCTCATATCCCAGGACCAACATGGCTACTACAACACTGCAAACAGAAATAAGAAGTGAGTTAAAATTGCAGCAGACTGGGAACAAGATGAGAGAGGTGACAGCTTTGTCATTATTTTTTGCTCTTTACCTCACAACTGACATACTCAATGCTTTTCTTTCAGAGCTGTTAGCTCTCCTACCACAAATACCCTCACATACTGTAAAGTTCCCATTAAGAAAAAAAACTGTTCCAAGTGTATAGACATAGGTACTGTTATAGGGATCCATATAGGGACCCTGGATCTGGAGAAATCTCCCCATCCTGGAATTTTGAGAAAATTTGGCCCTTGAACTGGATCTGAAGTTTTACAGTTTGAGCCTAACTCTGTAATGGGCTTGAACCAGTACCCCAAGTCCAAAAGACTGAACAGAAGGAACTTTTCATCTGGAATATGATCTGAACTTTGCACTAGTCCCCTCCACATCCTGAGCTATACAAAGAGGGTGTAGTAGTGTTGGCCTATCTTTAGTGCATGTGCACAGGGGCAGATTTAGATTCCATGTACAACCTTAACTGTGTCATTTCTTGACTTTGTTTCTCTTAGCTTAGGGGTTTTGATGAAATCTGATAGCACTTGATGGATAATGTATGTTTAAGGTTAGTTAGCAAGTGCCCGTTAGTTTAAATACTCTTTTCCCTCTTTCCATCATTGAAATTCCTGTTCTGTATCAGCTTCTGGTGTAGTGTTAAATATCCGCAACTTAATAGGATGTGTGAATAAGTGAAGCATTGGGTGGTTAAAAGGCTAGAAGACAAGCTTCATTATGATTACATCTAACTGGTGCATATATTCTCTTCAAAAGAGAAACTAGTAATCCAGAATTTATTTTTTTTTAAATCTGTTGGCACCTACAAGCTCCTTCAAAATATTTACTCATGCATCGTAAAATGTCATTCTGTCTTTCTGGCTGGCTCAGTTGCTGGATCCATTCAAAGTGATGAGCAACAAAAAAAAAATAATCATCATTAAACACTCTAACTGATATGGTTAGATGAATCCTTATTTTACAAAACTGTTTTCCTTATAAAATAATCAGCAAATGTTTTTAATTGCATCTCCGAAACTTTGGGGCCAAAATTAATATTGAATAAACAATTAAAGAGTTGAACAGCCATGAGTGAAGTCCTGTTGCTCTGCATGGAAGAGATTTGAATGACTTATAAACGAGTAAGAACCACACATACGGTTCAGGTCTGGTTCTGTTACGTTTGCTGGGCTCCCATGTGGAGTGCACTGCTTTTTGCTTTTGACATAGTCTAGATTTGATCTCCCCTCAGGCTTTGGGTGGACTTGAGACAGCCTTACTTAAACTTGATTTAACCCTCTTGGATCCAAGACACAGAGCTTTCACTTTTCTTAAAAAGGATGTTATCCTTACAAGAAGTAGTTAATTATACTTAACATATACCCTCAATTTTTCCTGGTAATCGAGTCAGTGCCGCTCTCTGTAGCTTGTGGTAGCAGTAGTGTTTTATTTCCCCTTCCACAAAAGTAAAGCAGAGAGAAGTTTTATTTGTCTGTGTTATTTTGATGCAGGTCTTGATTAGGGTTGCCAACTTTGGTTGGACAAATTCCTGGAGATTTCATCACATGACATAATCTTTAGTTAAAGATTAATCTTTAATTCCTGGAGACTCCAGGACAATCCTGGAGGTTTGGCAACACTAGTCTTGATGAAGAATGCTCTGCATAATGGATTGTTTACAGTAAGGACTTAAATGATGGAAATGGGGCTTAGCTTGATATGTGAACATTTAGCTTCTGGGAGTGTTCTTTGTCTCATCACATGGCAGTACATAAGGGAACCTCAGTCATTTGTAGGGTTTTTAGAGCTTGGGGTGTATTATTGAATGCCTACTGAAGAAAAGGTGGCTAAAAAAATGTCCGTAACCACAGGCGTGGATACTGGAGGGAGAGGATCTAAGCCTGCTGTGGGCTGCAGTGTTTCATCAGCTTGCTGAGCAAAAACTACGTCCAGATAGTAAGAGGAGAGCAGCTGCTGGGGGGGGGGGTTATGTTTGTAACAATCTTCACCCTATAGTCCTTGAGCAAGTAAAATATAACTAAGAACCTGTCAAGTGGTAATATGCACCCGCCCCCCGCCCCCAAACATAGAGCTACAAGCTGATCTTAGCTCTCCGGGTGTCTCGGGCGCCCCTGGCTTTTTTGCCGCCCAAGGCAAAAAAGCCCCCGCCACCCCCCCCCCCCACACTCTTTGACCGGCCAGAGCGCCGGGGGAGGGCGGCAAGCCTACTGTGGCTCCGCTCTCCCCGGCAGCCGGAGCACCACGTCGCCCCCCTCCAGGTGCCACCCCAAGCACAAGCTTAGTGGGCTGGTGCCTGGAGCTGGCCCTGGCAGGTGTGAACCTAGAGCAGTTCCTTTCGCTTCAATGGACTTAATCCTGGATTTGCAGCAATATTTGTAAGAACAGAAGTTGGCCCATACACTCGGGTATTATGCGGTTCTGTATTTCTCATTGTCTGGATGGGTCATGCCTGAAGGCAACAGTAAATCAAAGTAACATCCAGCAATGAAAATAGAAGAAAAAGAGACAAGGCCACATCCTTGGAACCAGATTTCCTACACAACTTATCTGCAAATGTGACAAAATGGGGACCAGAATCTGTCCCATATACTTTTTACATTTCAGAGATTCTAAGGCCAGAAGGGACCACTGTAATTATGTAATCGACCTCCTGGATCACACGGGCCACAGACCTTCCCAAATAATACCTACAGTGTAACTTTTAGAAAAACATCCAAACTTGATTTTAAAATTATCAGAGATGGAGAATCCACCATGACTCTTGGTAGATGTTCCCATAATTAATTATTCTCACTGCTGAAAATGTACACCATATTTCCAGTCTGAATTTGTCTAGCTTTCACTTCCACCCATTGTATCATGTTATATCTTTCTCTGCTAAATTGAAGAGCCCATTATTAAACCCATGGGTGGCGGGTATAATAGGCCAGGGAAGGCTAAGCCTTCTCTGGCGCAGCTGCCGCCGACCAGACACCTGGGCCATGGTGGCCCTTCCCCTTCCCCGTGGCCCCCACTGTCTGCTGGTGCCTGCCTGCCACTGCTTGCCATGTCCCTCCTCCTTGGGGGCTGGGGAGTCAGGAGGGAACGCGGCGAGCCAGTGGTGAGCAGTAGGGTCTGGTGGGGAAGTGAGGTGGCTCGCTTGGCCATGCACGGGGGCTGGCTGGGCACGGAGGGGCCGGCAGCTCGGCCCATCCAGGGGGCAGCTCGGCCCGGCTCATGACCCGGCATCCCAGCTCGGGGAGCTGGCAGCTCAGCCCGGAGGGGCAGGCTCGGCGGGGCCAGCGGCTCAGTCCGGCATGGCTGGTACTGGACTGGTGCTTGGGAGGGAGACGGCCTGCCGTGGCTGGGGTGGGCAGGCTGTGGGGCTCCTCCAGTCGTGGGAGGGGGCCCTCAGGGCTCCTCATGTTACATTGGGAGAGAGGGTTGGGGCTCTGGTGTGCAAGGGGGGCAGGGACTCGGCTGGAAGGGGCGTGGCCAGTGGGCTAGCCTCCCCAAAGCGGGGGTTGACCCACTGCCCATGTTGGTACCCCATGTAGGTGCTTGTAGACAGTAATCAAGTCACCACTTAACCTTCTCTTTATTAAGCTGAATAGATTGAGCTCCCTGATTCTATCACTATAATGTTTTCTAATCTTTTAATCGCTCTCGTGGCTCTTCTCTGAACCCTCTCCAATTTATCAACACCCTTTTTTTACTTGCCTCAGCTGCATATTTTGTTACGGCTCACTGACAACCTGACCTTTGTAAACACCTGCAATTTTGTCTGTTGGCAAATTCACCGCTAGTACCCCAAGTTTGCCAAATGGGAGGAAGTAGATCTTCTGTTTCCTCCCTTTGGCGGAGCAAGCTAGACAGGTTAGTTTCACTGCTGGGCAGCAGAAGGGTTAATGTGGCACTGGTGACGAGAGGGTACTTGCCCCATTTTCATCATGAGATTTCATATGGAATGCCAGGTAAAGTCCTAGAGATCTGCCATATAGGTAGAGGAAAATAGAAATATACTATGTAAAATTAGTAACATACTGTTTTCCTCTATGACCCTAAGTAGAGGAGAGCAAAGCCACAGATCTAAGCAAGGAGGTGTGGAAGAGTTGACTATCAGCCCTGCACCTCTGGTTCAATTTAGCTATAAAAGTCTTTGGGACAGGGACTGTCTCTCATTAAGAATAAATGTAGTGCCAAGCACAGTGCGGTCCCCGTCTCGACTGAGGCATGTTGGGGCTGCTGTAATAAAAGTAGTTGTTTGTTATTAATTATAATACAAATAATAATACTGCAAATTGGTGTTACCTAAACTGATAAATACCAGAACAAATATTGAGATTACATTTGGTTTCTACAAAGATAAATGTTGGGATTTAATGTAGGGGTGCAGAGGGATATTGTGTTATGGACAAGAAGCATTCATGTTCCTTTAGTATCTTTTCTATTATTTTACACTTCTGAGCTGTCCCTTTCTAAAACTGAAGGGAGCAAAGTGGGACTGGCTGGCAGGATAAATTTGATTTTTTCTGCAGTGCTGACAGAATTGCGGCAGAGCTGTTCTCTGGTAAGAAAAAGGGCAACAGCAGTAAATGCCGTTTCCATGTAGCAAAGCTCCTGTGTTATATTTTTTTGTTTGATTTTGTTTCAGTGAATGAATAAGGTCTGCACGGATTATTAATGGAGTCAAGGGCACAAGTGAGCTGGCTCTTACCCTGCCATTATCTCTAACGGGCAAATAAACTACAACTAATTGGCAGAATTAATCACACTAAAGTCCTGGGCCCTGATAAGGATCCTACCACTCTATTTTTATTTATTTTGAGCCTGGAAAACAATTTAGCTCTGTTCCCCTGGATGTGCCTTTTGCAGTATCATATGGCATTATGTTAGATCTTATCATTATGGCTACATTAGTGTGACAGAGCAGCATTCCAGTGATTATATCCACCTTATTCAACTCCACTGCTAAATGAAGTGGGACAGGAAAGCTAATTTGCTGTGGAGGAAGGTTCTTGTTATCTAATCTACCCATTGTGCAAGAGAAATGTATTCTGTGTGCTACAACCCTTGATTTAAAAAAAATGTGCAGCTGGTTCTGTGATGCTAAACAGAACATAGTTTTTTGCTTTACTGGTGATTTCAGACCTCTGGGTCTTGAGGATGATAGAATTGTTTGGCAAAATGTTCAGAACCTTTTATCTGAACCTTGCTGAAATTGGAAAGGGCCTGTATTCCAATTTGTGGTTCAGGTGTAACTAAGATGGGCAGGCGTGTCTGTCATTAAGGCAACTGAGCCTTCAGGGCGTGGGGTGGATCCATGTGCAGAAGGTCCCCTCCATGTTAGTCATGACTGGGAAAATGTCTGAGTCAGGACTGAATAAAAGCCGAAAAATAGTTTACAGTAGAACCTCAGAGTTACAAACACCTCAGGAATGGAGGTTGTTCATAACTCTGAAACATTCATAACTCTGAACAAAGCGTTATGATTGTTCTTTCAAAAGTTTACAACTGAACATTGACTTAATGCAACTTTGAAACTTTATTATGCAGAAGAAGAATGCTGCTTTCAACTATCTAAATTAAAATGAAACAAGCACAGAAACAGTTTCCTTACCTTGTCAAATCTTTTTTTAACCTTTCCCTTTATTTTTTTAGTAGTTAATGTTTAACACAGTACTGTGTTGTACAGTACTTGCTTTTTTTTTCTTTTTGTCTCTGCTGCCTGATTGTGTACATCCAGTTCCAAATGAGGTGTTTGGTTGACCGATGAGTTCGTAACTCTGATGTTCGTATCTCTGAGGTTCTACTGTAACTAGATCTGGGTGATAAATGCAAACAGTTCTGTGTATTCAACTGAATTTTTGTTCAGTGAATCTTCTTCAGCCACATTCAGCCGTTTGTGATGTTGTTGGTGAACATTTAAGCAATTTATTTTTTAGTTGGAACTGTGTTCAGAGAGGGTCAGTTTCAAGGCTGCAGGCACAAGTAATCATTCAAGAAGCACTTGCATGGTCATCCTGTCAGGGAACATAGGGTTACCATATTTTAATTTTTAAAAAGGAGGACACTCCATGGGGCTCCGGCCCCTGCCCGACTCCGCCCCTTCCCCGCCCCCAGTTCCACCCCAACTCTGCCCCCTCCCCTGAACGCTCCGCCCCCTGCTCCCCCCCCTTCCCTGCTTCCCACAAATCAAATGTCCGGGAAAATCCAGACATATGGTAACCCTAGGGGAACAGAGACATGACTATGGGCCTTGTTCTGATTTCACTTACACTGGTGTAAATCAAAGTGACTCCACTGAAGCAAACGGATTAACACTGATATAAAACCAGTAAGATATCAGAATCAGGCCCCCTGCAACCATTCGCAGCACAGCTCAAATTTTAAATATGTACGATCATTCCATACATTGCCTAGCACAGTGGGATCCTGGTCCATGACAGGGGCTCTTGTAGGCACTACAATAATACAAATAAGAAACAATAATAAAGGGGGGAAATTTAAAATATTGTTGTACCACCTCATGCTCTCCTTCTTGGTGAGTTAGCACAAGCACGCAGAGTCCCATGAACGCTGACCTTGCCACAAGCTCAATAAACAACAGAACATGAATTAATTATTTGTAAGAGGGTCCTCTCCTGCTGGTGCTGACTCCAGTTTTGCTTTCCCTCCAAGCAGGAAGTATACCCATACTCCATTTCCCCTCTAGAAGAAGCCACGGCCTCTAACGGGTGTCTGTGGATATGCCACATACAGACCCTGGCAGCACCGTAAATCTGTTACAATATATTTGTAGTAGTCAGAGAATCATGATCTGAGTGTGAAAAACCTGCCAAATTAACTATTTCCTGAAAATTATTCCCTCAGCTATAGTAAAAACTGATTTAAAAACCTCAGAGTCTGAGCCCCTGGAGTTTACTCCCAAGAGTCAAGATTTCAGGATTGGGCCCATTTAACTTCTTGTATTAGAAAATACACTTTCCCCACTCATCTGCATGCTGTTGTACCCAAATAGGGTGGCTGCTAAGGGATACGGGCCCACTCACTGATGTAATCCAGCATGAGAGAGGAACATATGAACTGCAGTATCTTGTCACAACAGGGTATACTAAGAACAGAATGCAGGACTTAACTCTGCATTTCCCTGCCTTTGTCGATTTAAGTCTGACCACAGATGTTGTCATTTTAATGAAATTTTAAAATTTAATTATATTTTAAAATTTTAATAGTCTGACTTCCCATTAAAGGGAATAGGGAGTTTGCGTAATATGTTAGTACTGTAGCAAAGATAGTAGATATGGCTAAAACCAAAACATCAGATCACAACAAACCTGAATTTTGGACAGTTCAAATTCAGATCTGCATCAAGACTAAAATTATGCTCTTAAATCTACATCTGTATTGGTTTTGAATGAGTCTTATACTGCTAAGTAACAGGCCTGATTTAGGGAGTCTAAATAAGGATTATGGGGCATAACTTTAGGCTGTTTTAACGCCAAACTTTGTATCTTGGCCTATTTCTATTATGTAACATGTGGGGGGGACACACACACACTTAAATGCACTCAGCAGAGATTGCATATTCAAAAACATTCAGATACACACACACAAATGCACTCAGCAGAGATTGCATATTCAAAAGCATTCGGATACTATCACACATCAAAACTTTAGAGACAGTGCTCTTAGGATTTGGCTCTGATGGTGTACAGTGTCTTTCATACAAATTGTATTTCAAAACACTTCACAGAGTTTCATAATAGTTACAGAATGATGTGCAGCATCTGCTTAGGGTGACACTGTCATGGTTAATAAGCTCAAAACAGACTTTTTTCTTCTTCTTATACTTGTAAATGTCCACTACATTCTTTCCCACGTTTAAATAACCCCCTACCAATACTGTAAAGAAATGAATACAATAAAGTTTTGGAGCCAATGTATCCTCAATGAACCCAATAACAAAGAAGTGTATGTATAAACGTTAGGGGGCAAATACATTCAAGAAAGGAACAGATACATGTTTCCAAATGGTTACTGCTGACAGCAGTGGGAGAAAAAAATCTATGTTTAAATTACCAGAAATACATATCTTGACACTGTGCTTTCAGACACTACAACTATCTGCATGCAGTCTATAGAAATAGCATACTATTGGTCGTAATCAAACTCCCACGAACATCTTTGAGAGCTTAATTACTAAATAATAGTTCTTTGTATAATGCATATAATTGTTCTAAATATACCGATCTCCACACAGTTATAAAAAGGATCTGTAATGTAAGCTTCTCCATAACTAGTTTGGAAATACAAATATCTCTCTACCAAGAACAAAAAGGGTGTCGTACACATTATGGACTAAAATCCAGATCCTGCCAAGACTTATGAACATGTTTAACTTTACACACTGTGAGTAGTCACATTGAAATACATGAAATTATTCAGAGGAAAAAATCCTATCCACAATGAAGTCAATGGCAAAACTTATGTGGGTTTGAATGGGGCCAGCGAAGATTTCACCCCCATTGTATTAAGTGAAGTATGTATTTAAATTTTGCCAGTTTGGGGCCTTAAAGCCAAACTGTACCCTCAGATACCCCGTACGACTCTTCTGAAGTCAGTGAAATTGCATAAGTACAACCGAGGCACTAGCTGTCTGAAATATTTGTTGTGTGTTTCTTTGTTTTTTAAACTGGTGATATGAGAACCTCCTAAGGGCTGGTTCGAGATAAGCTCCCAGAAGGTGGTTTAAACAAGACAGCTGCTGCAGTTGTGGCCAATAAATAAATAAATCCTTATTTGATATTTTCTGACAAGTTGACTTCTGCCCAAGGTAACAAAAGCAGATTAGGCCAAGATTTTCAAACTTGGTGTCCATAGTCAGAAACTTATATCCATTTCAAGGCACCAAACAAAGTGGACTTTTTGCAGAGGTACTGAGGACCCACAAGTCCCAGTGAAGTCAATGGGAGCTCCAGGTGCTCTTCATACCTCCAAGAATCTAGACATGGTTATTTAGGACTAGGAACAGATATAAGTGCCTGACTTTAGGCATCCAAGTTAGAAAATTTTGGCATGTACTGTTGTTTAAGCTAATGCTGTGCAGAAGTAGAATGTCAGAGGCTTTACCGCTCTGTACGTGTGGATAAAGTTGTGCATGTGAATAAATCTTCCCAGAATCAGGGGTTAAGTCAAGATTTTAACCCCAGTCTCAAGAGGTCAGTGGCTCATGCACTAGTCCGTTGTACGTTTTAAGCTAACACCATGCAGAAGCTGAACATTAGAAACTATCAAATAGAGGTTTTCTTCTGCACCAGTTTGGCAGTAAATGTCTAATTTTAAAACATAATTTAAATAATTTTATTAAAACCAAATTTGCATTTGGACTGATGTAACTTTTGTGCCAAGTTCTGGCATGATGCTATGCAGTATGACTAAGTTACGTGCTCCTGGAAGAAAGGGATTTATAATGGAAAAGTTGACGGATCCTTAATTTCAACTGTCTGAAAACTGCAGATGGATTTCATTGAAAGTAAAGATCTCATGCTTTCATGAGTACTGTTGAAAATTCTGCCACTCCTTTATAGCTAAATATCAATGAGATGTAAGAGTTAATTCTGTTTTCAGTGCACTTTTAATTGTGTTTCATGTTTTATTTTATGATGCCATCCACCTTCCCGTGAAGAGTTAGGGACTTCTGTTACCCTTGATCTTTGCACAAGACTCACATTGACAACAGTGGGAATTCTGCATGTGGAATGAGCAGAATATGACCCACAGCGTATTGCTAAAACAACACGTTCCTTTGTTGTTTATCTTTTTTTTCCTCTTCACTTCTGCAGCCTATACAATAATTTTAAAGAGGGAGACTCTTTAATTTCTGAGTTTTCAGTTTTGCAAATACTGATCCTGTTTTGCTAATAACCACCCTCCTGTTTCTTTGATCACCCTCTGCTTTTGTTCTTTGCCAATTTTAAATTGATAATATTCATTAAACAAGGGAAGATCATGCTGCATCTGGTACATTTAACAGCAGTAATTAAGGAGTTCACAATTTCAAAGAAAAATATATCATCCTCTGTTGAAGTCCTATAAACAACCAGTTATGAAACCTTGAAATCTAGTACAGTATCAAAAAGTCTGTGTACTGGGCAAGACCATGATGGGTGGACAGTCTATGGGGGAGAAGGGAGAGTGCACAGCTTGCTATGCGATACTCGTAGGGCCAGATTTTGCTCTTATTTACAGCAGTGTAAATCCAGAGTAATTTCATTGATGTCTGGATTTAGACCGGTGGCCCTGAGACCTTTACATGGAACAAGATTACCTTTTTTACTTTCCCTACAGCAGGGCTAACACAATAATCCAAGTGGGCAGGCAAGTGAAAAAATATAGGACCAGCAGTGGGTCTGGCCTACTACGTCCTGTTACTGCACCTAAGGGAAAGGAAAGACTCATTTCTAAGATGCTGGTCCTGTTCCTTCAACACCTTGCTCAAATGAGTAATTTTTATTGATGCTAGCCTTCCTGTTGAAATCAATGGGAATACATTTGACAGCAGCTAATTGGTTTAATACAGTCAAAATGCGTAATGAAAGAGTATACAGTTTCAAAGAAAGATACACAGTCCTCTTTTGAAGTCATACAAACAACCACTTGTGAAATCTTGAAATCTAGAGTGGTATCAAAATCCCATTGAAATCAGTGGGAATACTCACATGAGTCAGATTTCACCAGACCATGCCCTCCATGTTTGACATGATAGGCATGGCCAGTTCCCAATGTGTGTTCTCCTTTTTACTTGTACACAGAGTTACATACAAATTGCCAGAAAAATCATGTTACAGGTGTAGAGCATAACATGGAGACACCATTGAAAAAAATGCAAGGAACTCTCCATTTTTCTGCAGTGCATAGTTTAGTAAATGTTTAATAAACAAAAATCTAGCTCTCTGAGATACTGTGTCTTGTGAGCCACCAGGAATGCTAAATTACATACTGAGATGAACTTCAGTACAGTGGTAAAAAGCTTTAGTACAAGTGTTCGGCGCTGAAACTCAGTCTGCATTTTTAATAGGCTTGTTTATTATCATACAATAAACCCATTATAGTTATCAGCATGGTACATTTATGGAAACATAACAATTACAGCTGCATAATTTATTTTCAATAATAGAAATTGGTGATAAGTGAAGGAATTATACAAAACCTTCAGTTGAGGTTACATTAACTCTAGAATGTGCTTTTCTTAACATAATGTTTGATTGGTTTGGATTTTTATCTCTTTCCCCTTTTTATTTTTTTAGTGACAGTACTGCCGACCTGTTGTCTTGGTATTGAATTTCTAAACTAATCTAAAGAAAGAGGAAGGGAAAATCTAAGCAAATGACCTATGAAGATTAGGGGCAGTTTATACAGAGTTTACAGACATTTCAAAGAAAGCACATTTTGCACAAAATGGTATTTGGAAATTTTCCCATGTGACTTTTGCTTCAGAGATGAACTAAAAGATGTACTGGAAAATAAGTTTAAAAAAATTAAAATTGGTATAACTAAGTTTGTCTGGCACAATGACAATCTTGCGTAAAAAGTAGCTGTGTGTGTGTGTATATATGTGTGTGTGTGTGTGTGTGTGTATATATGTGTGTGTGTGTGTGTATATATATATATACACAAATATACACCGCTACCCAATATAACACGACCCGATATAACACTAATTCGGATATAACGCGGTAAAGCAGTGCTCCAGGGGGGCAGGGCTGCGCACTCCAGTGGATCAAAGCAAGTTTGATATAATGCGGTTTCACCTATAACGCGGTAAGATTTTTGGCTCCCGAGGACAGCGTTATATCGAGGTAGAGGTGTATATCCATTCTGCTTTAATACTGGTTTCACATGTATCTATCAATCGATCAATAGATTGCTTTTGTGAAAAGATGGGCCTGAAGCTAAACCCCTGATTTGAAGATACTGAGAATCTGATAAAGTTTGGATCCAAATCCACACTTGCATTTGGGATCTATGTAACTCTACAATGGGCCAAAGCAAAAATGTGGACCACTTTCAACCTTTGCTCATGCCCAAGGCTAATATCTAGTTGTTTTTTTTTAAATAGAGTAGGGACCTGCTGTTATAGCATTATTCGAGCAGGTGATTTACAGAGTGTTACGATGAGCTTTCAAGCTGCTGTGTTCTAAAAACTGTGTGTGAAATCCTGACCCCATTTAGGTCAATGGGAGTTGTGCCATTGACTTCCACAGGGCTAGGGTTTCGCCCTGTGATTTTCTCTCACTTGCTTGCAGACATAGATTTGGTGAAGTAGTCTGAGCATAAACCTGAGGACTGTGACTTATTGGGTTGTAGTTCTAGCTCGGAGAGTGAGGCCCTTTGTGGCCTTGAGCAAGTCAATAAAATTGTCTCCCTCAATTTTCCCCTGTCTGTTAAATAAGATAAAAATACTCACCTTTCTCACAGGGACTTTAAGAAGATTAGCTAGTTAATGGTTGTAAAATGGTTTGAGGAGGGGAAAAAACTACTCCATAGAAAAACACTGTGTGAAGTATTATTATTTTTCATCAAGATGGCCACCACCAGCTGCAGTCTCCGAGATGCCAGTTTTAATAATTAAAAGGTTTATTCCCTGACACAACTCCCAGTTTTATATCCTCTGCCCACAGAAACTTTAGGATTTCTCTGCTGCTGAGTAAATGGCTGCATCTTTGTTTTAATGCAATAGCTTGCAGCCCATCCGGCAGTACTGTGGAATGCGATGCTGGCAGGTGGGAATGCGAACTTCACTGAAAGGCCTAGAGAGCGTAGGGGACAAGCAAATACTGCTCTGCCTGCTGAGGCCTGTCCCTGTACATTTCTTGGCAAGTGGGCAAATCTGCTGTGATGTGTTCAGACAGCCTGGCAGAATGTTGCCCAGAGTCGATGGGAACAGGAGTTCCTGCAGGGCCCAGCACAAAGCCCCAGCCGCAAAACCAGCACTGACAGTTACGCTGGCTTTTGTACTGTAGAAATAGTTTGTGCAGGATTGAGCATAAACGGGTGGGAGAGATAAATAAATAGCTTCTTTGAACTGAAACTTCATAGTCACAGTTGGGGGACACATATGCGGCCGCTGCTTTCAACTTTGTTGCACTCCACAGCACTGGAGTTTGAAATCATCAAGTGGGAGTCACTTTGACATCTCAGTACAACTAACTCACCCGCCATGTAAGGAAACACTTCCCATGACATGGTGGGAAAGTGAAAGGCAGGAGGTGGAGGGGGATAGGGAAATAAGGTTTGGGTTCTGGAATGAAGGAGATGCTATAGCTTCAGAGTAGTATTGTTGACAAAGCTATCGTAATTCTTCTTCACCACTTTCATATTGCCAGTTGCGCCTTTATGATTTATTCGATTTCTTTTAAAGATTTATAGAGCACCTCCTGCCTAGTGCCTCGGTTCTTACTTACAAAGTTAAACAAAACAATAAATTACGTAAGCCCACCCACAATGGACAGCATTAAAGAAACACTGCCATGTTGTTAGGAAATAAAAACAGATCATCAGACTGAAGCTAAGCAAAAGATAAATGCCTTATACTGTGGTACCTGATTTGGGCTCTGATGGACCACCAGGAGGAGAGAGTTCTAAAGGAAGGAGCCCTCATCTGAGAGAACCACGCTGCCCATCCCAGAGTGTTTAATCCTAGGAGCCGACAGCCAGAGCCTCCAGGCTGATAAATAGCAACAATGTTGTCGCTGATTTTCTTATTACTGAAAATCAGGGGCATGGTTGGCATCTGCTAGTACTTGTGGTGTTAGCATCGCATTGTAGGTTCTTCCTGGCTGCATCTGACCCCTATCAAAGATTAGCCCAGTGGGATTCTGAGGATTCTCTCCCCTCCCCCCCCCATTCATTCTGGGGTCCACTGTTTCCTCCATTTGTCTATTAGTTGACTGTGAAAATGCAGCATATTCTCTGAGCAGTGTCATTGGTAAACACCTTACTCCAGAAATAGAGTTGAAGAGCAGTCTCATCCCCAATGTAATGCTACAGTAGACAAAGGAGTTACAATGGGGATTAATTTTCCCATTTGAATCTGCATCATGACTCAGACCGGATGATTGCACAATTAGCCCTTCTCCACTGAGCCCATTACTGCTGATTAAGCTGCCATGCTCCAGGAGATTATTTTATTCTATCCATGTTATTTCCCTTAAAGCATCGTGGCTAGTGTGGGATTAAATTATAGAAATGAAGGTGGCTTTACTGGGAGCCTGTTAAAGGTCATGTGAGTGCTGGTCCATTTCATAGCTTAGCTTTTAAAGTGCCTCTGCTAACATTTGAGTAATGCATGTTGATTGTTACAGAAGAGGCTGAGATTGTTTGTTCCTTGGATAAGTTGCTTTCTACCAGGAGCAACACAGTAATGCGTTTAGATGAGTGTCACATAATCATGCTAGGATGGAGGCATTTGGTTGTTTACAATCCCCATACATTTTCAGTGGAAATATTTTCCCTTTTCTCTTTGTTCTTCCTGACCCTCTCCCATCAGGAAGACATGGTTCCTATATTAATCTGTAAATCAGGAGTGGTTAGCTGGCTCCTGCCTCAGGATTTGGTTGTGTTCCAGTTGAAATATACAGTTTTGACCAACCACTGTGGGGACTGCTTTTCCAAGTGTCTGACACAGAAGAAAAATACAGATAGGATAGTCCCAAGCAGAAATAAGCCCTTTGTAATTTCAAAATGCATTCTCTTCTGGTGTTGGCAAAAGGCCAGATTCAATGTGCGGCAAATAACAATATATGTAGGATATAATAATATGTATGTAACGTTAGAGAAACAATGGGCACTTGAAGTGTCCCAATTAGAGAGAGAGAGAGGGCACAGAGTTTTAAAATAAAACATAAATTAGGTTTTTAAAAGGGAGATGGAAAAAAAGTCTCTCTCCCTGCTCCCCTTAAATTAAATTTAAACTCAGAAGGAAGTTAGATTACTGTTTACATTCATAAGTATGCTCCCATCAATGATACTTCAAGACTGATGAAGGCAGGCACCTGCAATAATATTAAATGGCCTGATGTCTATCAGAAATTGCTGAGAACCTTCCTAGGGTGCACTGCTGCTAATTAAAAACAAGGAATCAACAGAACAATTGTGCAGGAAGTGCAAGTACAGATTGCAGCAGTAACCTAAAGGGTCATTCCAATTTCTAAACTGTCTTCAGTGGCATCACATTTTTAAAAAGTCTCCGTAGCTGCACAATTTCATACATTTTCATTCGCTTGGACATTTCTTTCACTTATGCAATGCTGGTTTCTCAAGCTCTGTGTGCTTGGCATTCTGAGGGCCTTGCACCGAGGCTTGAGAGCTGATACGTGAGAGCCCAGTAATTTCACAGTGTTGTGTATTCCATTCCTTCTCCTCCAGCACCTGCTCCTGGCTGTGCCTTTGAACCCCCTCAATACTTGTGAATCTGAGTTTTCTTTTCTTCTTTGCTTGTAAGCAACTCTTCCATATTGTTCTTGCCGGTCTCCATTCTCCTTCCAGAAGCTTCCTGACAGGCAGGGCCAGCTCCAGGCACCAGCTTCTCAAGCAGGTGCTTGGGGCGGCCGCTCCGGAGAGGGGCGGCACGTCCAGGTATTCGGTGGCAATTCAGTGGACAGTCCCTCACTCCGCCTGGGAATGAAGGACCTCCCGCCGAATTGCCGCCGCAGATCGCAATCGCGGCTTTTTTTGTTTTGTTTTGTTTTGGCTGCTTGGGGCGGCCAAAACCCTGGAGCCGGCCCTGCTGACAGGCTGGACAAAGTATTCAAAGTCAGACACCTACATCTATATTTAGGCAGCTACACTAAGTGGCTGGTTTTCCATGGCGCAAAGCGTGAACCCTCTCTGAGCTTTCCAATAGGCAGAGGGACTCGGACTCAGCAGACTACACCAGACTTTAGCACAGAACAGCCTGCTCTCAAAAATGTGCTGAGCCCACACTGCAGGGTGGTGCAGAGCACGGGCCCACCTTTTCCCAATCTCCTTCGGGACAGTGCATGGGTCTGTGAGTTCATGGAGGGAACACAGTCCCAGGCACAAAGACTACCATTGTGACAGGTCCCTGTGCAAGGTACGCAAGATGGGAGACTCCCTTGGCACCTGTATGCCTGTCACAATCTCTATTTAACCTCTGTTAGGTGACATTTTTTGCAACAAGCTTGGAGAGGGAAGAGCCTTGAGACCTCCCACTAGATTCCTGGGTCCCTCATGGAACAAGGCCACATGCCACCAGTACCATGTCCCAGTACTTGAGAGAGACTGATCTTCCTCATAAGACTTCCTTAGCATAAAAAAACAACAGCAGAATGAGGCATGTAGTATGGAAGACTTGGGGAACCTTCTGCACTAGTGTCTGACTGCTGCTTAACAATTCCCCCCTTCATTAGTGATTTGAGTGTTCATTAGAAAAGCCAAAGAGAGGACGAGAGCTCATTTGGAGAAATGGCAGTGTGAGACAAATAAAATTAAAACGTCAGCAACAAACCCCAATGCCCCTAGACCCACACACAGCCCGAGTGCAGCTTGCATTCCCTGGATGAAGTCTTTATCCATTTCAGGTGCATATTAAAACAGAAGTGTGCTTTCACCATCCATAACACACTTCTTCAAAGAGAACAGAGAGAATGAACAAACCAGGGTGTATGTTAACCTTCAGGTCAAAGAACTGACAGTATGGTATTGCATGTAGGGTGACCAGACAGCAAATGTGAAAAATCGGGACAGGGGGTGGAGGGTAATAGGAGCCTATATAAGAAAAACCAAAAAATCGGGACTGTCCCTATAAAATCGGGACATCTGATAACTCTAATTGCATGTCTTGTTCAAGAGTTCCCCACTTTTCATCACCATTTCAGTCTTCCTGTTGGCTTGTTTGTGTCTGCGCTAATGGCAGGCCAAACATACAGCAGAAGCCTATAAATGCAGCTAACCTAAGTTTTTATATGAGGAATATATTGACTCTACTACAGAAAGCTGAGTGCTGGGCCTTGCTCTGATTCATATCCGTGTACAAACAACCACCTAATCATTAAGCACAGAACCTGTCAGAAGTGGAGTAGGAGGGAAGGAATCTTTATTTTTTTTAACTTTGAAAGTGGGTGGGTTTGATATTGATCAGCACTAAAGAGCTGTCACCTCAGTGAGCAACTGGATTTCATTTCTTTTTTGTTTGACTTCTCGATCTGGATTAACTCGCAAACAAGGGAATCACTGCCACTCAAAGCAGGTAATGGACAGGAAATGGCTTTTCACTGTTCAAGTACTTGATATAATCCAGACAGTCCACACAAAATGATTAAACAATAAACCCCACTTGGTTGTTAAGGAATCAGTAACGTTTGTTATCTGAATGGAAAGATAAAACCAGGCTGCTTCATGGAGAAAAAGGCTTATTTGAGACTCTTCAAAGGAAAAATTTTGATAAATGTTAATGAAATGCTATCAATAATATTGCACCTAATGAACTATGAGAAGATAACTTAGCTGGCAAATTTGCTTTCAGTGTGTTTCTGCCTCCAGTTTGAAAGGCTTGCTTGGGGCCCCCTGACCATCCCTGCTTAAATAAACAGACCAAGGGAGAAAGCTTTTAGATCTCTTACAAGATGCCATTACAAGAGGCTGAAAGTACAGCCCATGAAAGAAAGGAACTGTTATGGTGTGGTTTAGGGCTAAAGCTCAGGGTGGTGCTGACACCGAAAGGTGGATAATAGACTTCTAGTGGTCAGGCTTTACAGGAGACTGCGGCAAACTGTAGCAGCTTTGTCAGAAAATAGAATTGCTGGGTTTACCCACTTGACCTTTAGTCCGAATAGATGGGCTTAAGGAGATCACAAAAAGCTTTGCAGAAAAGTGGTCTGCTCGGTTCCATTGGTGCCTGAAGCACTTTTGTGAGACTGGGAAGCTGTGGGCATCTGCTCTTGTAGACTTTTAGTGTTTGTTTGCCCTTTTGGATTCTTTGAAATCTTTATATCAAAATGTAAATATAAAGAAATAAACATCTTGATGGAAGAATCAGGAAATGTCTGTGTGCCTGTAACTGCTGTGTTTGTTTCCCTTCAAGGAATATGTTACTTTAAGTAATAAATAAAATGGATTTAAAGAAGATTCAAGTGCAGGACAATACAGTATATATTGAATACAAAAGACCCCTGGCTTCATCCTGCAGATTTGTATTCAGACAAATTTCCATTACAGCCAATGGGAGCTTTGGCTGAGTATAAGGATTGCAGGATCAGGTCCCCTCAGATGTTGAAGCAGCATAGAGGGTGTTTCGCAAACCAACAAAAAGATTGTAATGACACACTGGGGCAGATTCTGCCCTCAGTAACGCTTGTACAAACCCTTTTAATTGAGATCAGAAGTTGGCTCTCCGAGTAAACTCAATAGGCCACGAAGTTTAAAAACAACAACCACCACCACACACACACAAACGGTAGTGATACAGCTAGTTCAAACTTTGACTGAAACATTTTTTCTGTGAAAATGGCATTTTTTTTCAAAACTGAAAACTTGAGTGGAAAGCTTTCATTTTTAAAAAATCTTCAGTTTTTTTTAAATAAAAATATCACACTATCTTTTAAAAACAATTTAAATTGTTCTGTTTTGAGCCCTCTGAAATGGAAATGAATTCAACATTTTTAGGATTTTTTTTTCCAACTTTTCAACCAGCTCTAACTCGTGAGCCAAGCTAGATCTTTCATTTGCTCTTTTTCTTGTATCTTTAATATTGTTTTTTTTCTCTTTAATTCACAGCCTGCTTCCAAACATGCAAGGATTCTGTTCTCCCCCTACCTGTGTGAATACACTTCTCACTAACACTAATGAGAGTCATGAACACATAGGAAAGATAGAAGAGACCCATCTATTATTTTCCCTCTTGAAAGAGGACTTATTTTTATTTCTAATATTAACATGGGTCCTGGAAAGGAGCGCATATGGGGTATGTCCCCCATTATGGGCAGGTTGAGTTTCTCCCTAAAATGTCACCTTTCTAGCTCTTTTTGTTGTGGAGGAAATGTCGGTTTTGTGATGTCACAGGTAATTCAGTCACAACCACAGCCATCCTAAGACTGGCCTTTGAAGCACATGATCCCCACAGCTGTGGCTGCGCTGATGTATTTTGAAAAGCGCCCCAACCAACTTGCAGATGAGGAACTGCTGTCCCTGGCACTAAAGCTTTTGTGAGCTTCTTCTGGCCAGAAACCAGTTGCTTGCAGCTCATTAGCTGCTCCACTGAGCTACTAGTTTGGTCTCTTGCCGCAAGGAGATGTGGGGGGCGGGCAACTCCTTTTTTCCATTGGGAGCCGTTTGTGTGTGTGGAGGGGAAGACAACAGAGTACAGTTCAGTGAGTAACAGAGAGTGTTGTGAACTCTCACAATTTTACCATGAGTCTTGAGATATTTGGTGGTTTTGCTAGAGCCCACACTGCTGGAATCGGGTTGTTATCTGAGAACCTCGGCATTCATTTTAAAAAGAAAAAGTCAGTTATTAGCCCTCGTGGTGTCCCAGAAAAATATTAAAAATGTGATCCCTAAGCATTCCCAAAGCAGGCAGCAAATAAAACAAACCCCAAATTTATTATTTTTAAATCTGCTGATTTTTAATCGTCTGATTTTTTTTTTTAGGACAATGACTCATGTTGTTTGAACACTGGGGTTGGCAGAGCAAGGCTTGATCCATGAGGAGCTAGCAGGGGCAGGAGCAAGTAGGTCCATGAGAAACAAGAGAAGACATTGGACTCAGTATTTCAAAATTTCCCCATATTTTAATGTTGTGTCTCCTCCCCATTGTTGACTGGCTGGTGATGGGCCCAGTGAATTGGAGAAGGGGAGAGCAGCCAAAAGTTCTGTCCAGTTTTGTTGCCTCCTAAGGGGCACTTGCCCTTCAGACTTTCTGCTGGGGTGACTCCACCTTCGTGGACCCCAATGTTGTCCTGATAACCTATGGACTACTTTTCTCCCTTCTTAATAATCTTGGTGTTCCTGTGTTTGGTGTTTTTGAATTTCACTGGGAGCATGAGTGTATGTAAGAGGGAGAGATTTTTGCTGCAGATTGGTAGTACCAAGGTTGAACTCTGCAGTCCATGGACATTTATTTCTTCTAGTTCTATTTGTCTTCTAAGAAAAATAAATAAGACACTCATTGTGCTACTCTGTAGTGCTTTTGTTTTGTACAGATTATGGTGAATTCTCACTTAGGGTTATTAGAGCTTGGTTCTTAATCCCATGAAACCCCATTATGAATACTCTTATTATAACACGTAGCTCACTGTCATGTATGCAAATATCTTATCTCCTGAGAACATCCGGGCACCGAGGGTGCCTTTATTGAACACTTAAAGGTATGTGCTGAGATGACGTGTTTCTTTTAGCGCCAGTCCATCACTAGAAAAATCAATAACGCTTCTATATTTGCAAAAAGAACAGGAGTACTTGTGGCACCTTAGAGACTAACAAATTTATTAGAGCATAAGCTTTCGTGGGCTACTGCCCACTTCTTCAAGTACTCCTGTTCTTTTTGCGGATACAGACTAACACAGCTGTTACTCTGAAACTTCTATATTTGTCTGTGACTTTTCTGTTTTGTTAGTTTCGTCTCAGCGTCAAAAAATCTAAATAGTTAAGTTACTGAAAAAGGAAGATACATTTCTACTTCCTGCTACAAAGAAGCATCTGATTACTCAACATTTTGAGGATTCACAAAGGGAACAGAGGGAATTGTCCCTCTCTTTCAATCTGCCTTGTTTGCGATTATCAGCAATAATAGTCTATGTCCTTGTTTTAAAAATTACTAATTCCCCACGTTGTTGTTTTTTTTTAAATTACTCAAATGCTTCATATTACTATCATACATTTAGCTTGTCAGGAGCATGCAGTAAGCATGTGGGACTCAAGCCTGTGTTCTGCTAAAGAGAATCTTTGTTCCTTTCCAGCAGTGGCAACTTAAACATCTGAATTTTTTATAATGTGCCTCTCAGACTCATGTTGGGCTTGATTTGCTAGATCCTGCTCCTAGGTATCCTTTTATTCATCTGTTGGTAGCCTTTTATTTTCTTTCTCAAACTGTGAGAAAAGCAGTGAACCCAATAAACCATCAGAGGCCCTCACTATAAAACTAAACGAGGAGACTAATGTACTAACATGTGCAATGTGAAGCCAGTCTGTGTCCTCTCCTGAGGTCTCTTTGAGAGAGATACTAGGACTTCATTAGGCACACTGTGTCTGACTCTGGACTAATTGAGCTGTCATAAAGAGTAAATCCATTAAGAAGGTCAGATCTGTCTCTGTTGTCACAAAATCCACAATTTGCAAAGCAGCGGTCTTCAGAGAAAATTTTGTCCTCAGTTGCTAGACCTTTGGCTGATGGGGTGAGGGAAGAAGGGAAAAGGTTAAGAAGAAGAACAAAAGAAAAGGGGAAAAAAGAGCAAGAAAATCTCAGGTCTAATTGGCATTAATAGGGCACTCATCTTAGAAAATGTTTTCTTAACAGATTGCTGCAGCCCTGTGCCTCAAGGTTTTTGATTAAATTAATGATGGTAGAGATAAGCTCCATTAGTGATGCTGTTTCTGGAGGGAAATTTTCCATAGCCTCTCCCCTCCTCTTCTCCCCTAAATCTCAGGTACAATGATAGAATCATTAATTGGGGCAAGAGTATGCCAAGAGGATGAACTTTTTGTATTACTATGCAAATGTAGACAATCTAGGAAATTAATATTTCATGTGTTCCTATTTTAACAAGGAGTGTTTCAATTACAGGCTGCTTGTCACTCAGCTGGGAGGCTGGTTGAGAGGGTTGTTGTCATAAGCAAGGTCTTGAACTTATTTTTGTTGCATGCTGGCTGCTATCTCAGGACCAGTCAGTGAGTCCAACATGTTGTGTTATGTTGACTGCTGCTGGAGCCCTATGAACAGTGCAATGAGGAAAGTGTCAGGAGGTACGCAGTGCCTTTATGAACACCATCCTCTCTTCCAGTAGTAGAGTATGGTACAGAGCAGCAGCAGCACCTCTTATCAAAGTTGTCAGTCAAGGAAAGGGAAAAAAAAGGAAAGGAAAGGCCTCCAATAATTGTGAGAGCTGTCGAAATATTTTCTCCACATCCCTCTTAAGAGGTATATAGGCAATGATACATATGGACATAGCTTTTAATTTGTCTGATCCGTATTCTGGATTATCATCCAGCATGATAAAACATGATTACAAGTACTTTGTATTTATGTTGCAACTGACATTGAAGGATCACAAGTCAGTACACGAATATAGGGACAAGTAGTTGCTTTACTCTGAAATGGTGGGGTGGTAGTTGGGGGCGTCTGGAGCTGTTGTTGTGTTCTGAGTTAAGATCCTCCAGACATTCTGTCTGCAGCAGTCGAGGGCAGAGGAAGAACCAGATTGCCTCAGGGGATAGTGTGCTGTACAGGGTTCCTTACAAGTGCCTTTGAGAGGAGGACCATGCATTCCACAGGCATCTGCTGCCCGACGCTAGTTGGTGCACAAAGGGAAGGAGAACGTAGGGTGACCAGAGAGCAAATGTGAAAAATCAGGACAGGGGATGGGGGGTACTAGGAGCCTATATAAGAAAAAAGACCCCAAAATCGGGACTGTCCCTATAAAATCGGGACATCTGGTCACCCTAGGGGACTCTGGCCACACCCACAGTGTGGCTTGACATGGTCCCTTAGGACCATAGATTGCCAATAGCCAGGGTAGGCTGGCCTCACAGCCTAGTGTTCTAGGAAATAGTAAATCTATTATGGCTGGGTCCTGCGCATTTTTCCTTCAACCTTGAACAAGACAGCTGTAATTTTGCCCTAATTAACTAAGCCTCATAACCTATCTGTGAGGTAGGTAAACACTGTTTTACCAGTTGTTCAGAAGGCAGAGTTGTTAAATAACTTGTCCAAGGTCACACAAGTGCCAATAGCACTCGGGGACAGAAAGGAGGAATCAAGTGTTGAGTTGTTGCTTTTTTGGCAATATTTTTTAAAGAATATGCATTATATAACATCAGACAATAGGAACCAATACATAACGCATCCTAAGAACACATTGGCCAGATTCTGCCAAAGACACATCACACACGAGTGAGGAGAAGCCTTTTAATGCGTTCACAGCATGATTCAGCTTTGGGGTGATTTGAAGAAAAGACAAGAGGACAGTTAGTTAGATATCGATCCTGATATTTCATTGTTAAATCACAGACATTAAATTGCTCATGGATTATTCTGTCCTAGAACTATAGCAGTTAGAGATGGAAAAGCCATTCAGTTATCCCATTCATCTTCTTACCAATGGAAGAGTATTCCCAATGGCACATTCTCTTAATGGTTGATGTTGATTACTTCATACCAATTACTGACTGTCTACTAATTTCTTAGGTCTAATTCCAATTTCCGTCATCCCTCCCTATCAAGAGGTCTGTCCTGCCGCCTATAGGTGAATAATTTGAGTGTTCTTGAGTAGAAAAATTAAAAATAAACCTAAGACTTTTAAAAAATATTATTTCCTCTGTTTAAGTCTTGGATAGTCATTGTTCCTTTTGTCTCTTAGCTTTTCTCTGATTGTTTGAGTCTGTGTTCTATTTTTTTATTCACCTTTGCTTTTTAACAAATGCCTGACTCAATCAATGCAATAATACAGATGTGTGTGAAAATCCCCAGCTATGATTACTTTCCATCCCATTTGCCCAGCTCATGTCCCCTTGACAAACAGATTTTTCAGTTTTCTAAATAAATTAACCTAAAATCTCTACCAAAATCTCTAGCATCTGTCCCTAGAGCCCAACTCATTTGTTTTTCAAACCAGTCAGTTAATTGCACACCAATCTTTGGTTTTTTAGAACTTAGTCTTGATTAAAATAAAACAATAATAATTTTCTCTTACTCATTGGCAAACCTGCTCCCTAGTACCCACCCTCCTCTCTCTCTTTAGAACTCACTTAACCGAATCTCTGTTTTAATATCAGTGTGAAAGCTTAGACGTGCATTGGCAAGCGATCCAGGGCAATTGCTGTTTTCTGCCTTCCCTAAATCCTTTTTATCATGTATTTATTCACTCATGTATTTGGCTAAAGAGTGCATGAAACAAGGGTTCCTGATGGGATTGGGCAACTAGATACGTAACAGATGGAAAAGACAGTGGCTGGCGGAGACATAGATCACAGAATAGTAAGAACCAGTCTGAACTTTATTTTAAAAGGAAGAGCTAGTAGTGGGGCCTATAGGGAAAGACTGGCATGGATCGAAAATGGTTGATGATATAAAAGGACTATCCTTTCTAGGGTAGTTTGTTAGTTACTGAGGTTTGCAACCAAAGGAAAATAAGATGGAATAAGAATATAGATGGGCAACAGCCCCATGAAAACAAATCTGTTGGACCTCCCAGCACAAAAAACTAAAGAATTCTGCTCAGTCACTAGATGACACAGAGAGATGTCAAGCTTTTCATTGAAGAGTTTATAAAATAGCCTGAACTCTTGGCTTGAGTTTGACTTTAAACATCCTAACTGAGTGCTAAAAGAAAGAACAGCTATGGAGAAAACAGGCTAAAAATAAACAAACTTGGCAGAGCCTTTGCATGGGGGTCCATGTCCTTTCACCAGTCTTCAGCTTTATCATCTAACACCACCTCAACTGGAACGTTTATCTTATAAGATAAACTGTATGCAAGAAGAAATGTGTGATAGGCTGAGGGGACAATATTCAGGTAAGTGAAGCACAGAGTTTAGAGAATGAATCAAGGATAGGGCTCAGGATCTTATTATTTATTTAATATTTATATTATGGTAGTCCTCAGATGCTCCAGTCAAGACTGGGGCCCCATTATGCTAGACACTGTACTGAACAGTTTACAATCTAGACTACAGAATAAAATGGATCTAGCATGAAATCTTGTTATGGAAAAAATTGGCTGTTACCTCAGTTATACCATGTAAATCTCAACTCAAGGTTTTGTTATTTTTTTTCATAGCATGTAGATTCCTCCCCCCCCCCACCCCCCGCCTGCAACACTCTCAGAACGTGAATTCTGAGATAGCCATCCCTTATGGGAGCAGGACACCTTCTCTTCATAGAATCTCAATCCATGATTTTACATGTTTCAGCCTTAATTTACTGGTATATCACACTATTGCTACACCTTGGACCATGACATCCCTTAATTAAGAATTTCATATTAGGGAAACTTTCAAACCTATTTATCATGAATTTTCTTGCCATGTTTTTTATTGAGATATTTGTGTTTAAACAGGAGTTTACTGCGTCCACTGTGCTTAATCATTAAGGACTCAATCACGAGCCCTGCTGTGTGCCTGAGCATGGGAGTAAAGGGTGTCAGAGCACCTGCCACCATGCAGGTGGGAAGGGTGGGGAATGGTAGAGCTTTGGCTTGTCCCCCACTCACTACAATGCATTGGCCCATGCACCAGAACAGGCAGAGAAGGGGAAATAATCTGCACCAACAAAAGGTCTGGCACAGGTTACTTCCACCATACTGCAAGGAGGAAGCAAGGACCAGATTGTGACTGAGTCATAAACTGGTTCCTGCCCTGCTTCTGAAGGTGTGTGCTGCCTCTCACACAGCTGGATTGTAGGGTTACAATCTAACCCGTAGCGATAATGCTACATTTGTGGCATCCCATTAATTCTGAGAACATATTAAGTAGTCACAAAGAAAAGATTAGGCGTTCAGTACAGGATTAAGCAGAAAGAAAAGATGGCAGGGGGTGGTGGTGGCAGAGCGAATTCAGGTAAACGTGGATTTTTAAAACACTCTCTTCTTTCAAGTGCGCTCCAATTGACCTTTAAGCAACGGTGAGCAGAAGTTACAGAATGTTGCTACCAATTAAACAATGTATCTGAAGTGTCTTTAAAAATAGTAATAATAAAAACACTATACTGGCTTGCACATTGTGATGGAGGGTTTGTGGTGAAGAAGGGGGGCTCGATCCCTGAATCGCTTTTTCACACAAGCAGTGCCATTGAAGCTGCTACAACTACTAGCATGCAGATGGGTTGCAGGTTTGGACTCTAAATTATTTTTGATTCACAAACTCAGAGTCTGGTCCCTCAGCCCTTTCTATGGGAAGTAGTTCTACTGGAAACAAAGAGCAATTAATTTCTAGGCTTTTTGGCTGGCAATGTTTAGTTACATTGTTGTGAAATATTTGGTGACAAGTTGGCTCTCTGTTCATGCTGTCTTCGATAAGAACTACCGGTAGTTTAGCTGCAGCCAAATTGTCTGATGGGAAGGGCTATTGGCAGTCTCAGTTGCCCCAGATGCAGTAATACCATTGCTTCTGCTTGCTGGAACATTGACTTTTGAACTACTCTGAGAGTGTATCCACTTTAATGCATGCCCCAGACGAACCTGGTACACAAAATGAATATCTTCAGGTGGAAATGGAAAATCCAAGCAGGCAGCAGTGTCTTTTCAAATTAACTGAACATTTTTTCTCAGACTTTGACTTAGAAGCAAAGCTCTTCAGGAGGCAGGGAGAGATGGTTGGAATGCTGAGTAAGATGTGTGTGCATGTATTTATTCTAGAAATGACTGTTCTTGTTTCTAGTGTTGTTTCATAGGTGAAACAGGAGAAGTCTTCCAATCCCTGCTGCACACCAGCTCTGATGGATTGATGTACTGTGCACAGGAAAGGGGGGAAGGGGAAGGAATGTCTAAAAATTATTTCCCATAGCCTCGAGAAGAACAGAATGTATTATTTTCCCCCTTTTTATTAACACTGAAAGCTTTACTTTTACTCCTAATAGATGGCTGTGTTTGATTAAGCTTTTTGAACTGTCTAAATTGTCAGGTGTCAGAGATATATGGGTAGCTGGTGTTTGTTTAGTAAATGATGTTCATGTTATTGTAGTAAAAGACAGGCCTCAGTAGGTTATAAATACACTCTGTCCCCATACATCATACTGCTGTCTGAAGGTTCATTTCAGACCTTTGGTTGTTTGCTTTCTTATGTGTTTCCTTTTCATTTTAGTTCTTCCCTCTCTCCCCCTCCCAATTATTTTGCTGATATGGGACCAAAATCAAACATTCTGGAGACAATACTACTTGCAGAATTTAGTAGACATGAACATACATAGTGATTTCCATTAAAACTTTTACAGTTGTCATTTGCAAGTAATTGATATTTCTGTGTTATTTGAATACCATGAGTCCAGGGTTATGTTAATTAGGCAAAAGGTAAAACAGTACAAATTATAATGGGGATCTCTATTCCATGCACACTCTCCAGCCTAAAATGATGTTAAATAGCAATGTCAGGTTTTTAATCCACTTTCCAATGTTGCTTAAATGTCTATATTTTGAGGATGGGAAGGGAAACCCATCTATTCAGGGAGTTGTGGGGTCTCATCAGATGGGCAATTGAAGCTGAAGCAGCATGATGTGGATTATTTATCTGTCTACCCATCTAAAGTTTTATACCATGCTGGTCACAATGACACCGAAGGACAGCTTTATGAAATTCAAATAATTCATTCAGGTTCAGTTCAGAGAAGCTCCCAAGAAATTTGCATGCTTATCTAAGCCTCCTCTGAAATATCCAAACCTCCAAGCTCTAAAAAATTGTGTTGGAAATCAAAGAACACTCTCTCTTACATGAGATTCTTCATTCTCCCTGTTTATAGGTAGACCAGAAAGCTTTTCTTATGGTGGCTTGGCACTATTCTCTCTGGGACTCGGAAGTGTGTGAAAATAGGCAGGTACACAGATGAGATTTTTGAGGACACAGTCTTTTGTTCTGTATTTGTACCATGCTTAGCACAGTGGGGTCCTGGTCCGCAACTAGGACTCCTAGGTGCTACAGTGATTCAAATAATAATAATTAATAATAATAATAAAAAATGTGATTGGCTGTAGGTGGGTGTGAAGGATAAAATTTGGGATGAAGATGTGGAGTCAAGGTGCGTGTTTGTGTTTGGGGGGTTATTTTATCCAAACCCTTGGAAGTTCCTCACAGTAGACAGTGAAGGTTCAGTCTTCCTTCTGTTGATTCAGATACCACATGATTTTTACCCACTGCTGTTAATTGTCTCTGAGCCCATTTTTTGTCTTGTCACTCATGCCTACCCACTTTCGGATGTCAATAACCTGTGCTGATTTGAACCAGTTTGCCCACAGCTTGTGTGCATGTTGGAAATGTGAGAATGAGTCCAGCGGGGGAAACATTTTTACCTGAGATGGTCCTGAACTGGAACCCCAGATCTAAATCTCTCCTGAAATTTTGGGAAATTTGAATCCAAAACAAGATTTCGATTTGAATTTTTACTACTTAGGTCGGTCCGTGTAATGGGTAAAAGAGGAGCCCAAAATCTGGAAAACCATGAACCTGGATCTGAACTTCATTACTTGGAACGATCTCTGCTTTCAACTCTAGTGACGGTAGCTCTGAGAGAGTGACATTTCACCGTGGGCCACCACACAGCCCGTGGAGCATGTAAATTCCACTTAAGCCATTTCCCATGGAAGCATGGAAATTCAATGCTCCTGTACAGACCCTGTGCACAGAGGTGAATTTCACTAGGAATTAACAACATGTAAACTTTAGTTTTAGAATATTTTAAAAGATATTGAAGATTTGAAAGTCAGAAACAATTTTGACTTTAGGGGGATGGAGAACTGAGTCTTGCAAGAGCTGAAGATGTGAGGACCAAGAAGAACCATGGATCCCCATGGTTTGAAAAAAGAAGGTGATCTTAAGCAGGGATTTTTGGATACTATTTTGAGTACATGACAATCGAAAAAACTGACAGGGTAAAAAGGGAAGGGGATATCCATTTTCAAAAAAAATTATAAATGTTTTCCCTTCAAATATCAGAGGGGTAGCCGTGTTAGTCTGAATCTGTAAAAAGCAACAGAGGGTCCTGTGGCACCTTTGAGACTAACAGAAGTAAGTCTCTGTTAGTCTCAAAGGTGCCACAGGACCCTCTGTTGCTTTTCCCTTCAAATGTCCATGCCAGTTTTAGATCTGTAATAAAATTATCCCAAGATATGTGCAAATCTGCTGTGATTGCAGAGCTCTTCCAACAGCTTTTTGCATTTCTTTGTTTTGCTTCTTTTTTCAGTTTTCATTTCTTAAAGCTGCTGTGCTCAAACCCCCAAAAGCAGCAGTTCACGTTTGCTCTTTTTTTTTTTTTTTCCTCGGTTAGGTTTGCAGCCTTCTCACTGATGTTGCAAATTAAAATCTTTGAGGTAACCAAATAATTTGGATCTTCAGGAGTACTGATTGCTCGTTTTCCACAAAATATGGAAGTCATCGTGCCGAACCATGAATACAGCAGGACTCATTTAAGGGGTGTATAAAAATGGAAATAAAAGGGCACTTATTTTTTTTAAAGGCAAACATCATGAAAGTGACATTTCCCCACCTTATCCTAAAAATATAAAACTATTTTAACAGCTTTCATAACAGATACCACGTAAAGAGACCCAATTAATTTTATCTTCATGCCACTATGCTGTCGGTATAATTCTTTTGGGTACTAAAATGTCTTTTACTACATTGTTATTCATACAGATTTCACTCCTTAGAAAAGAAATCATATTTAATCTCTCTCTATCGGTGGACTGATCTATGAACAACACCAGATCTTAGCCATAGAAAAGTTCAGGTGGTAATAACCTGATAAGTTCTGGAATAAAATCATAAGGAGATAGCAAGTTCATGTCAGACACAGACTGACATATAAATAGAGAAGCACATACAGTATGAAGATAACCATGTTATAAAGAGAATGTGCCCTAACTATTATTACATTGACAAGATGAAATTTATCAGCATGGCATTGCAGTGACCTTACAATTCACATGTGGGTAATAAAGGCAACACTAATAATAGCAGATAACGGTTACATTCTGTGCATATTTATGACATATTCAGCATAATCAAACTCTACAGGCTAGATTCACTCTCCGATTCCATTGGTGGAAAGCAGCGCACCTGCTAGCATAGTGTTCCCAGAGGGGACGGGTACAGAGCGCTCTAACAGAGGACCTAGAGCTGATCGGCAACCCCCAAAATGTATGTAGTGTTGATCAGGGAGAGCCTATGGCCAGGGCCCCCAAGGGATGTGCAGTTCAGCTCATCACCTGAGCAGCCTGCATTAGCAGAGCTTGTCTGGAACCTTTTCTAGTAGAAAGCTTGGGACAATGGCGGTAAATTGCCCTTAGGGTGCAGGGATATGCAGCCTGTCTTCTCTTTGCCACTCAGGGTGAGTCAAGCATCTCATCTTCAGAACTGTTTCTTGGTTTTAGGCCCATTTGCTGCAGTTATCTACTCAAGTCTTGAGTAGAATTCTGTGCACATTATATACTTACCATGCTCATAAAGAATGACAAGCAAGCAGAGCTTCCAAGAATGAGAATCCACTAGGGAGTCTGCTATGGAGAACACATGTGAATCTAATTTAGTGTGTTTAGCAGTTAGTCTGTGATTGGTGCTCTGAAAATGCTTATGAGGGTGGGAGGATGGATAGATTTAATAACTAAATCTGAAACTGCCTAATTTTAGGATTTCATTACCAACCCAGAACTCAGCCCCAGTTTGGCAAAGAGTTTGCTCAGGTTGGAAACCTTTCAGCAAACTTGGGTTGAGTTTCAAGCAAGGCTGGGCTGAAGGTCAAGTGGATATGGGCTGGATTTTGAGCAAATTTGTGTTATTGTACGATTTCAGGTATTAAAGTCTTATAGAGTGTCAACTAGAGATGTATCTAAACCAGAACACTAGATCTGAGCATCCCTGAACTTCTGGCTGGACTCTGAACCCAGATCGTGATACAAATGTCATAGCTGGCCCCTTTTTCTGTATTGGGTCTAACTAAAACCCTAGATCCAAACATGCCCAAACTTTGGGGAAATCAGACTTTGGATCCAAATTTTGGTAATTGGCCCCCTATTAGCTTTTAATCCCAAATCAGGCAAAGCAGATTTGCTTTGTTTCAGTCATTTAAACACAAATACCAGGGTGAAATTCTGTGGTGTTCAACCCACACAAACAGAAGCCATTAAAAACGTTCGTACAACACACTGTGAATTGAACCCGAGGAGTTTCTCTATCTGGTGCCAAGCTGCAATGAACTGACTCTTTAGGGGCCAGTCCATAGTGTATCCCTGGCCATTGGGCCCTAGAAGCACATTATAGAAGAGGAGGGTGAGGCTGGGACATAATTATACAAAAGCTGATAACAGAAGAAAGAGTGTTTCTTTATTTAAACTTTCAGAGACTGCAAGTTTCTAAGAGCCTCATGATATTCAGGTATCTGAAAGTTTTCCATATTAATATGCAGTGCCAACCTGTTTAGAAATGGTGAACTTGGTGGGTGACACATGCCCTACACTACAGACTGGGGCACCCAGAATAAGATTGTCATAGTCTTTACTTGGCTATTCAGATAAGTAAGGAGGAGTAATCCCCACCCCCTTTGTCCCCAGCTCAAATTATGATTCCAGCTATGGTGCAGAGCCAGAGCAACTCTCTCACTGCTCCCAGCCATTGCAAGTAAGTGGTTGGGAGGGCAAGAAGTGGGAGGAACCCTACCTCTGCTCCCCTTACTCATTGGCCAGGTGCAGAGAAAGGAGTAATCTGCTCCCCATAAAAGTAGGGTTACCATACGTCCGGATTTTCCCGGACATGACCGGCTTTTTGGGCCTCAAATCCCCGTCCGGGGGGAAATCCCCAAAAGCCGGACATGTCCAGGAAAAT
>NC_048302.1:18099632-18163133 GCF_013100865.1 Trachemys scripta elegans
GGGGCTGGGGCCAGCGCCGGCGCGGTGCTCGGTAGCGGGTGGCGGGGCCGGGGGTGCTCGGCTGGGGGCTGGGCCGGGAGCCGGTGCGGTGC
This sequence comes from Trachemys scripta elegans, assembly GCF_013100865.1. Taxonomy (NCBI): domain Eukaryota; kingdom Metazoa; phylum Chordata; order Testudines; family Emydidae; genus Trachemys; species Trachemys scripta. Next base: position 18,099,725 of record NC_048302.1, read on the forward strand.
TGGGCCAAGGGCACGGGCGCTCGGCCGGGGGCGCGGTGCTCGGCCGGAGCCGGGGGCGCGGGCGCTTGGCTGGGGCCGGCGCGGTGCTTGGCTGGGGGCCAGGGTCGGGGTCGGGGGCCGGCGCCCCAGGGCGCGGGCACTTGGCTGGGAGCCGGCGCCCCAGGGCCCGAGCCAAGCCGAGCCGGGTGGGAGATGCCGGGGCCAGAGCCTCTTGGCCTGGGCCGGCCGGCCGGCCACCGGAGGGAGCCACTCGGCCACAGGGGCCGGACTGGGCTGCGCTGCCCCCCGCCCCAGCCCCAGCCCCAGCTTACCTGCTGCCTCCCTGTTTCAAGCTTCCCGCGAACATTTGATTCACGGGAAGCAGGGGAGGGGGAGGAGCAGGGGGCAGAGCGTTGAGGGGAGGGGGCAGAGTTGAGGCGGAGTTGGGGGCAGGGAAGGGGCGGAGTTGGGGCAGGGCCGGGGCTCCATGGAGTGTCCTCCTTTTTAAAAATTAAAATATGATAACCCTAATAAAAGGGAAGTATTTTATTCCCCATGCAGGATAAGGAGGGAACAAAAGAGGAATTGTGACTTTCTAAATTATAGTTCTTTCTCTGGTCTGCTGCTAGCACAGTGCAGCTATGCATTGCCCCTTTCTCAGATTATGAAGTTACGATCCAGTCCACTGTTTGTTTGTTTAAAGCAATGTCTCCAATCAGCCCAATTGTCAAGGTGGTTGGGGAAGGATGTTGGAATATAGGTCAGAGACTGTCCTATATTTTGATTTTTTTCTCTTCTTTTTAACAAACACTTCTATACCATGCTGCTGATAGAAAGAAGGGCTATCTTGAACAATGCTCCATTTCTGAATGTGCGTCTGCTAGCATTTAAAAAATATTTGTAAAGAAAACAAACAAGCAAAAATCAATGGATTTAAACATGTGTACAAGTCACACACAGGTTTTCATAAATATAAGTAATACTTGGCTCTTTCCTCACTGAAATTTAATTATCTTTAAAATGCAGTTTTAAAATGTTTTACTCTAACAGTTTGGTCAGTACAGCCAACCAATTTTTTGGTTATTACTTTTCTTTTTTTCCTTTGTAAATCCCGGATTAGTAGAACTCAAGTTAGCAGACCCTAGGTTTGTTAACCTAGGGATTGTGCATCTAAAATCATTTGTAGCCATAGGTTAGGAATTATTGAACCCTGGGTTCCAATCTATGACTCCAGCATCTACACTGCATTATGTGGGCCTGAGTCCAATCATTCATATCCCAGACTTCCTAGTGCCCTCCCAAAATGTGGCCGCTCTAGCCCTGTGTTGGTGGTGCAGTGTGGGAAAACTTGACTTTCCACCAAACTTGACTGTCCAGAGTGAAAAGAAAGTCAGCCCATGGGATTGTGGAATACGTTTGGTGAATTCCTAGAGCACAAGTCCAGTGGGGCTGTGTCTACACTGTAAAACTTGAACCCTGGGTCCTGGCTTGACTCAGGCTTGGACCCTCCATGCCCATGGGGTCCTGGGACCCTTGGTCCAAGCCCTGGGTTAGCACGATTTGTGCGTAGACTGAAGGGGGGTTAGGCTTGAGCCTGAATTTGAACCCTGGGCATACATTGGAGTGTAGACATATCCTTTGATTTTCTCTTTTGTGCACATGCAAAGAACTACCCTTCATAATAACATGTACTCTACATATCTGCTGCATGCACACGATATAAATATAAAAAAGGCAAGTATGGTTACTCCTTGAGGATGCATCTTACGTCATGGGAAATTGAATCATGTTTTGTATTGCTTTAGAGGTTCTGAAGAGAACTAAACTCATGTAAACTGCAAACAGCTGAGAAGTTCTTGCTACCCGAAGGTAGAGTACTTTATCTTTAATAGCCTTGCCCTCTTGGCACCTGATTCGAAAGCTGGGTGTGATAGACACAGACGCCCACACACACATACAAACACTTGTACAGTTCAAGGTTTTTCTTGCCCCCTCTCCCCAGAACCTGAAACATAAATCTTGTTTCTCTAATAAAGACATTTAAAGCAGAAAGTTATGATAATATTCCCTATATTTCTAAGTTAGGTCTGTCACTGGCAGTAGGAGGCATTTGTCTTTCCTGTCACTCGGCCTCGTTGCTTGGGCCCCTGGGGACAGGAACATTTGGTTTTCCTGAAATTTTCAATAAAGGACAGGCAAATAATGTCTTTCTCTACTCTACTTTCCCAAGCTTAACTCCAGCAAGGGTATCTTGCAGGGACAATTAAACCGAGCTGTTGCCTCAGTTTAGGTGGACATTGTTATTGCAGCATTTGTCCCCTTCCTGACAAATCACATTATTCCTGTGCCCTCAGACCATTAGTGGGTCCACAGGGAGCCAGGTGGTGATCATGAGTGGCTGATCTTGCATTCCTCAGCCCTGAGGCAGATGAAGTCTGACTTAGAGAGGTCCTTTGATTCTGTGTATTAGTTAAATGGGGGGATGGAAGAAGGACAAAAAGAAACTCTGTTGAGTGTTGTCCTATGCCTCTGAACAGACGGCTGTCATCTACTTAGTGCTTGGAGTGTATCTGGTGCTGTCAGACACGTTCAATAAGTGCCCCACTTTTGTGCCTCAGGCTTGACTTTTTTCTAGCCAAAGGTTGCCATGACCCCTCCTCCTTCCATCAGTGAAGTATCCTTTTTCCTTCGCTCTTCATTCTCCACAGTAGCAGTTTGCGCTACAGGGTTGTTTCAACATGAACAACATCTTGCGAACCTCTCCATTTGTGCTGAAATGTCTTTTTTTTTTTTTTTTTAACTTAGCAAATGTATTGCTTGTGAATTGACAGCCCTGGGAGACAGATATGCTCTAGATTTCCAGAGAATAGCACAGTCGGCAGCAGCACGAACTTCCTTACATTGCCCCACCCACCATGTCTCAACATTTTTCTGAAGGTGCCACTTTTTAGAGAGAGGATGGATAAGTCTCCATTTAGTCCTTGGCCTGAGCAAGACTGCCAGAAAGGGTGCCAAGTATAGTGGTGTGTTTGTTGGGTGGGCACTTGTCCAAGAAGAACTGGACTAAGACGATCAAGCTCAGTTCAAAGACTACAAAAGCAGCCATCAGATAGCAAACTGTCTGGGACGCTATTGAGCTTAGTCACCGAGGGAAATGCATTCTTGGTGCAACTGTATTAAACTGAATGGAGTTACCCTAGAGATTTATTTCACTTGCAGAGACTCCAGTGATAAGGGCCATAAAAATATCAATACAGGTCTGTCTCATCTTACGCGGGGGTTCCGTTCCGCGGTTAGCGCGTAAAGCGAAAACCGCGTATAGTCAAAATTACATTGAGTTCAATGGTGGGCGCAATCGCCCGCACTACAGGTACAGTATTAAAATTATTTTTCTTTTTTTTGTTTTTGTTTTTGCCGACTGCGTAAAGCTGAAATCGCGCATGTTAAATGCGCATAAGATGTGACAAGCCTGTAGATAGATAGCAAACCACTGATCTCAAGGTGAAAATCTCTCTATCTAATTACTAACCCCGAGATAACTTTTAACTCTAATCCTGCAATACTCCACTAGTACATGTATAACCCACTGGTCAATGTGTGTTATCTGTCCCCCTCTGAGCTCAGTCCACAGAGCAGGTGAGCCTGTGGCAGACCAGGGCTGCAGAGTCTGGGTCATTTGCTCAAGCTACTAGAGACTCTTGCTTTTAGCTCTGCAAGCCCCTGGTTCACTCCCTGGTGTATTGGCCAAAGTGGCAGATATCATAGGTGCCTTTCTTTTATTTATCTAAAATAGCTGAAGAGGGAGTGAACCATCATAGAAATATAGGGCTGGAAAGGACCTTGAAAAATCATCAAGTCCAGCCCTCTGTGCAGTGGCAGGACCAAGTAAACCTAAAATACCATCCCTGACAAAAACAACAAGGAGTCCGGTGGCACCTTAAAGACTAACAGATTTATTTGGGCATAAGCTTTCATGGATAAAAATCCCACTTCTTCAGATGCATGTTTGTCCAGCTTGTTTTAAAAAGCTTCCAATGATGGGGATTTCACAACCTCCCTTGGAAGCCTATTCCAGAGCTTAACTACCCTTATAGTTAGAAAGGTTTTCCCAATAGCTCTCTTGCTGCCGATTAAGCCCATTACTTCTTGTCCTACCTTCAGTGGACATGGAGAACAATTGATCACCATCCTCTTTCTAACAGCCCTTAACATATTGGAAGATTGTCATCAGGTCCCCCCTCAGTCTTCTTTTCTCAAGACTAAACATGCCCAGTTTTGTTAACCTTTCCTCATAGGTCAGGTTATCTAAACCTTTTGTCATTTTTGCTGCTCTCCTCTGGACTCTTTCCACTTTGTCTGCATCTTTCCTAAATTGTGGTGCTCAGTACACAGTACTCTAGCTGGGGCCTCACCAGTGCTAAATAGAGCAGGTCAATTACCTCCTGTGTCTTACATAGAATCCTTCTGTTAATACACCACAGAATCACATTAGCCTTTTTTGCAGCTGCATCACATTGACAATTTATATTCAGTTGTGATCCATTATAACCACCAGATCCTTTTCAGCAGTACTACCAGCTAGACAGTTATTATCCTATCTCCTAGAACTGGAAGGGACCTTGAAAGGTCATCGAGTCCAGCCCCCTGCCTTCACTAGCAGGACCAAGTACTGATTTTTGCCCTAGATCCCTAAGTGGCCCCCTCAAGGATTGAACTCACAACCCTGGGTTTAGCAGGCCAATGCTCAAACCACTGAGCTATCCCTCCCCCCAAAAGGGCAGAAGCCACCCTCTCCAGCCAGGACACGGAGTGGCCAGCATGGGGCTCGAACCCACCACCTTGGCGTTATTAGCACCACGCTCTAACCAGCTGAGCTAGTCGGCTATGCGTTTGATTTTTCCTTCCTAAGTGAAGTATTTTGCATTTGTCTTTATTGACTTTCATCTTGTTGAATCCAGACCAATTCTCCGATTTCTCAAGGTCATTTTGAATTTTAAGCCTATCCTCCAAAGTGCTTGCAACCCCTCCCAGCTTGATGTCATCTACAAATTTTATAAGCACACTCTCTACTCCATTATCCAAGTCATTGATGAAAATATTGAATAGTACCAGGCCTACGACTGACCTCTGGGGGATCTCACTAGATACGACCTCCCAGTGTAACAGCCGGCCATTGATAACGACTCTTTGAGTATGGTTTCAACCGATTGTGCACTCACCTTATACTAATTTCATCTAGACAATATTTTCTGAGTTTGTTTATGAGAATATCATGTGAGACTATATCAAAAGCCCTACTAAAATCAAGGTATATTGTGTCTATTGTTTCCTCTCTATCCACTAGGTCAGTAATGCTATCAGAGAAGGAAATTAAGTTGGTTTGGCATGATCTGTTCTTGACAAATCCATGCTTACTCTTCCTTATAACCCTATTATCCTTCAGGTGTTTCCAAACTGATTGTTTAATAAAATGGGTCTAGTATCTTTCCAAGCATTGAAGTTAGACTGACTGGTCTTTTCTCTACTCCACTTTTCCAAGCTTAACTCCAGCAAGCATGTCACGGGGGAAACAACATACAGCAACCTATGGCTTGTTTTGTGGCTTCATCTTTTTGAATGCTTAGGAAATATTTGAGAAGCGCAGTATTTTGTCACGTGTAAGGATTCTGTCTTCTTTTCTGTTTGTTCTACTTGCCCTAGGCACACCATGTACCTTCCGACAGAGATCCCTTCACTCATATCATGTCAGTAAGTGTCAGTGATACAATTCTACCATTCTGTTGGGTTAAATAGGCAGATGGAGATCTGTCTGTCTATATAATACATTTTCTTACTAAGCACTCCAGTCTAATGTCTAGACTTCCAAATGCAGTGACGCTATTGATTTTTGCATTTGGTAAACATCGTACTTGTCACAAAGAGGCAGGCTCTCTTCTTTAATAACTTTCTAGGGATAACCAATCAGGTGGAGTGTTTACCGTTCATTAGTATTTTTCGTATTTGCATTCATAGATGAGAGACATTGTGGAGAAGATTTGTATGTTAATTGAGCTATGTTGGATGAATTTGTGTTCTAAAGGAGAATTACTGCAGTGCCTGTGTGGAAACATGGGTCAAAGTGCTCAGAGATCTCCTAGATTTCCACCACCTATAGCTCTTTATGCTAAGCACCCAATCCTGCCCACGTATATGCATATGTGTAAGTGAATTCACGTGAGTACATCATTGAACAGGAATGACTGCAATGAGGCAAGTTAGACATGTCCAAAAGCCTGGGCATGTTCTGACCCTAAATAAATAGTAAAAATGCTTAATTATTTCAAGGAGAATTGTGATAGATAGATTAATTAGTTATTAAATTAGAACGTGAGAAGTGCTATGTTAGAGCTAAGTATTACTATTGGAATGAATGTCTGATCCAAGCCCCAAATGCTTGATGTTCTAAGGACCTGACCCTGAAAATGACTCCCTGTGGGGAGACCTCTGAGCCTGTGTGGCGCTCCATTGATTTCTGCCCATGCGGAGTCACCTGCAGGATATAATTCTCCCCCAGGCAAAACTCTTTTTGATTGGCAGAGTGAGGGCCTCAAAAATCCATCTAGCAGTTAGTACTTTTAGTAGAGGTTCTTTTCAGTGTCCGTTCTAGGGTTATTATAGTTTGTGGCCATCGAAATAATAAAAGGGAATTTTAAAAAAATGCAGCTTTTCCCCCCCTGTTGGACCCAATAGACTGAAATAATGCAGCTTTTCAGTGGATTAAACATTCTCTTTAGCTTAATCCTGTTTACTGGACACACTGGTAGCAGGAAACAGAGTAACTTTCTGCTTCTGTTAGTAGTGGCTAGAAAATGATCTCTCTGTTCATCTCCCAGCTCCATGGGTGTGGGCTGCTACTTAAAATAAAGGCATTTCCAAGAGTTTTTTATATATATATATTCTGCAGAAGCTGATGAACTTTTTCCCTGCTTTACTTAAAAAATATTTTAAACCACAGGGAAAAAACTTGGTAATTTTAAGAGCGATTTTGGTGGATTGAGGCATTGTTGACAATGAGCTAAACAGATAGATAGACCCCAATTTAAGAAAAGCTTAAGCATGTGTTTAAGTCCATTCATATTCATTAGAGGGGTAAGCACATGCTTTCATGGAACGTAGGCTCCTAAAACACATAGCTGCTTCTGAAAAATGTTCCCTGAGCCACTAAGTGATAGTGACCATACCATAATTAAGTCTGACATTCTCATAAAGTAGATCTTACAAAGATTTAGTACTGTGACATCAAACTTCAAGAAGGTTGTTTTTTTTAAATATGGAAGTGAAGATGGAAGCTGCTGCGGAATACCTTACTCTTCTTAGAGTCACCAAGCATAAGTAAGCATGTCCCAGAAAAAAATTAAGCAAAGTTGAGAATCAAGTTACAGAATGTACTTGGGCCCCAAAAGCATCTTTTAAAAATGGAAATCCAGCGCAAGTGATAATTATAGAACAGAATAAAAAGTATTGGGAGGCAAGATGCAACACAGAGATTGAGGGCTCTGAGGAAACATGAAGACCCAAATAGCCAAAAGTATAAAGAGAAACATCAGGAAAATATGTAAGTATGTCGGGAGTTGGAAGCTCTCAGAAATCAGCAGGTCCGCCAACATATTAAGGGATAATCAAAGGGGATAAGGAGATTAGAGTCATCGGTGCATGATTTCTTTTCATTGGTCTTCACCACAGAGAATGATGAGAACATACTCAGCATGAGTTCACGCTTTACAGATAGTGACAGTGAGAGAGTTTGATTGACAGGGGCATCAAAAAAGATGGAATAGATCAACTTGGGACATTTAATCTCAATAAATCAGTAGGACCAGATGGCATTCAACTGAGAGTTCAGAAAGAACTGAAGACCAAAGTAGCAGAACTACAAACAAAAAATATATAATATATAATTGACAACAACTTTGTATGCTGCATATCAACACGGTAGCCATTTTTTAAATACAGGTGTGGTCTAAGGAATTGTATGTAGACCAATAAGTTTTGCTTCAATTCCTGGAAAATTGTTGAAAAAAGGTAGATTTATAAAGTGTTTAGATGACTAAATTTAAGCTAGTGTGGCTTGTATAATCTACTAGAATTGTTGGACAAAATTAATTTAAAAAAAGTAGCTAGGAGAACAGGGAATATAATTTATTTATTCCTTCAAAATACTTTATAAAAAGTTTTTCACCAAAGTCTGTTAAGGAAATTTGTGACTAGAAGGTGAGAGGTAAAATCAATTCCTGTCATAGATCCACAGCTGGTTGAGAGAGAGGAATAAATACCCAAGTGTCAGAATGGAAGGAGGTTGTTAATAATATGTTGCTGCAGGGATCAGTACTAGAACAGGTGTTGTTAAATACACATAATGTCTTTAGTAATGATTTAGAAGAGGGGGAGAGTAGGGAGGTGGCTCGTGACACTATATTCGACTGCTTAGTTAATGGTGGGAGTTGTGAGGTGCATTTAAATGCCTAACAAAACTAGGTAATTGGGCAATATAATTCAGTACAGATAGGTGCAAAGTAGCACACATTGGAAGGAATGATTTAACACTGTTGTTACATACAGATAGGTTCCAAATTAACTATAGGGATAGATAAAGGGACAGATTATAGCTGCTCTATTGCAGGTGCACAAGGGAGTGTCCCTTTGAATGGAATAGATGAGATCAGTGATGCATAGAACCCTTTCTTCCAGAGCACACTCAGCGTGGGCCAATCATAATGTGGCTGGAGGTCGGGACAGCACCTGGAGGGGAAGGGCAGCAAGCACTCCAGGCAGTGGCAGGGGCCCCAGTGGGGGGTATGCCTGGATGGGGTGAGGGTGAAGTCATAGCAGGATTGCGCCAGGGGAGTATTGGCTTACCCTATTCTACAGAGGTAATAAGGGGCACATGAGGCTGTGTCCCGCAATGCTTTTATACCAGGGGTTCTCAAACTGTGGGTCGAGACCCATTTTAATGGGGTCACTAAGGCTGGTGTTGGCCCTGGGCTCCAGCAAGTCTAAAGCTCAAGCCCCATCACCCAGGGCTAAGGTTACATGCCCCCCGCCCAGGGCAGAAGCCCTTGGGCTTCAGCTTTGGCCTCCTCATCCCAGGCGGCAGGGCTCAGGCAGCAGGCCTTTGGGTGAGGGGGGAGAGAAGCTCAGTCTTCAGTCTCCCTCCTCGGGCCATGTAGTAATTTTTGTTGTCAGAAGGGAGTCGCAGTGCAATGAAGTTTGAGAACCACTGCTTTATACAACACCTCATTTATTCTCTCCCTCCCCCCCCCCCACTAGTGTAGCCCAGGCCTAAGAAGTATAAATGAGCCCAAGATCTAAGCATCGATATAGATAGCTGATTGAAGATGTCTGCTCAGCATGAAGTGGTGGTTGTCAGAAAGCTGATGTTAGACTGAATTAAGAAGGAAATAGCATTATAATGCCATTGTATAAATCTATAGTATGTCCTCACCTTGAATATTTATTCATGTTTGCTCGTTTCATCCCAAAATGACACACACTCACACTTTTTAAGTAAAATGGGTCAGTTAAGTTTGTAGAGGATGCTGAAGTGTTGTCTTATGAACCCTTCTTATATATATAACCTTACTAACCTTCCCTATATATAAAACCTTCTCTGGATCCTTTCTTTTTTCTAACATAGATCCAGAGAAGGTTAACCACAAATGAGAGGTATGGATTGAAGAGGGAAAGAGGCTCCATAATACAAAAATAAGGGGGCACTCTGTGAAATTGATTGCTGTCTAGTGTTATTGCACCCCTATGCATGGGTCTAGCCTAAGGATTTTGGGGAGGGTTAGTGAGGCAACACTTTGGCATCCTCACCAAACTTAATTGACCTATTTTACTTAAAAAATGTGTGAGAGGGTGGAGGAAAGGAAGGTATATTTGCGTTCCCCACTCTAAGCAGAAATGGAGCCCAGCTGCGTATTCCTTTCACTCCTAACAATCAGTCTGCATCATTTATATTTTCACGGTTAGCTTCACAAAGAAAAGGACTAGAGACTATTTTTTTTACGTGAAAGCTGAGATTTCCCCCCCAGGGGATCAAAAGTCTAGCCTTTTAACAAGGGGCTCATAGGAACCTCTTCCAAATCATCAGAGCTTGGTTGAATAGGAAAACTGCCTCCTTGGGAGGGTTGGATTGGCAAATTATTGCAGTAGATAGGAAGCGTTGGCTTTGTTTTGTTGCTTTTTATGCTTTTTGTTGTTGTTGCTACAGGAATATGAACACAGCTTCCCTGCCTAGGTTTACAAAGCACATATCTAAAGTGAATGTTTTATGTTTTGGAATTTCATGGAGAGACAATATTTTCTTCTAGATGGTTCAGGAAATTTGAGATGTCAGCAAAATGCTTTTTAAAAAAATCTTCCATGTTATAGACTGGATTTTTTTCTACTGTGACTTCCTCTAATTAGATAAAAACCTACTTCCCATCAGAAGGGCTGTGCCTTCTGCAGCTCCCTCATTCCCACTTAGAATGTACTGTTGGCAGAAAGAGGACATTGCTGAAATTGTTGTTACCAATTATATAGTAAAAAATCATTCCACTGAGAAAGCATTGACCAAACTTTATCTCATTAAGACAAAGTCCAGATGTTTTGTTTATGTGTGGTTTAAAATCAATGCTGTAAATTTTCCCAGCTACATATAATTTGCAACAGAAACAGAGTACAAATGGGTATGACTCCCCTCTTTTGTTTTAATTCATAAGTGAAATACTAGTTTCTCTTCCAAATACAAACTTTAAGAAGGAAATCAATGAGATGGCATGTCAAAGAGACTTCACAGAGAGAAGTTGCAGGAAAGATTGTGAAGTAGGTAGGAGGAATTATGAAGAATGTGTTTCGGACTAGATAATGGTGGATAAGAGGCCAGATAGCAAAAAATTAAGGAATCATGTTAAATTCTAGACTTGATTGTTTCCTGTTTTAGGGCTATCGTGGGGGGTGGGGGGAGCGGGAGAGAAACCAAATACTTTCAGGTCTTCAACAGGGGAATATTTCTCCCTGTGGGTTGGGATGGAAAATAGCTTCTTCTGATTAGCCAAATTGTCTGAGAGAGCCAAGTAGAGGGTTTGATTATAGACACAGAATCCTTTGTCTCAATTTACACAGGAAGTGAAAAAAACTGCATTTAGACAATTCTTGTTGGAAAATTGTAGCTCAAGGGTATAATAAAGATGCCAATTCTATGAAACTGAAACTGGCCTTGGACACATTGAATTATGAAGTATGAGAAGAACACAGACAATTAATAGCAAAACTGCTCTTAAATATAAATGAGAATTTAGGATAATGTTTTTGATGATAATCTTTGTAATAGTACAATAAAGTGATCTGTACTCCTTGCCTTGCACATAAGAGCTTATTGAAATGTCCTCTATTCCCTCAAGACTAGGCTTAGCTATTTGAAGTACACCATTATGTCAGTCATTATTTCCTGAGCACATTGACAAAGTTTAACTCCATTTCACCTAAGTGCTGAATTTAGCTGGGGGCTTTATCAGCACCATATTGTACCAGCATGCCTAGGAATGTAATGTAAAATGATATGAGATATCTAAATGCTGTTGCTGCAGAAGCCTCTGCTTCCACTGGCAGTGGATGTCATATGCTCTGTTTTGGCCTGGAAGACACCCTTAGCGTTTATTAATCAAAAGCACACCTCACCTCTCCATGGAATGAGAGAGAGCTCTCAGCAAAAGTAGTTGTTGAAAAGGGATGTGTTTGCAAGGCAAGCTATGGACAAAATCCTCTAGGTCTCTTTGTCCTGAGTAAATCACGTAAGCTCTCTAAAGTTGTTACCATTTTGGAGGCTTGAAGTCATAGACTGCAAAACTGTGTGTAACATAGTGTGACTAGATAGCAACTGTTAAAAATCAGGACACTTTTTTGGGGGGCGGGAGGTTGGGTGACCAAATGTCCCGATTTTATAGGGACAGTCCCAACTTTTGGGTCTTTTTCTTATATAGGCTCCTATTACCCCCCACCCCCTGTCCCGATTTTTCACATTTGCTGTCTGGTCACCCTAGCGGGAGGAGAGAAGGGGTATTGTCATGTATATAGACAGAGCCTCTAATATTGGGATGTCTGGTCATCCTAGTGAAACAACAGTGCTGGAGAACACCCAATATTACTCCTGTTCCTGTAAATATTGGATTCAGAAGACACTAATGCAAAAACTAAGGTCCCAGTCCTTCTCTCATTGGAATAGTGCCATTGACTTCCAGGAGCATGATCCTGCTCCCACTGTGTTTATAATCACTGTTTTCTTCCCATGCGACCAGATCAAAAGCCCACTTAAATCAATGGCAAAACTCCCATTGATATCAGTGGAACTATTATGATTTAAGTGATGTAGAAGGATGAGCTTTCTCCTTTAAAAAGAGAGCCTATATCTTTTGTAAATCTCTCTGAATTCATCTTTAATGTAATCCAGTATAGACATGATATGCATCTAGTCTCCATAAGTGTCCAACTTCATGTATTTCTTCTGCCTGCTTACATATGTTTCCTATGGTGTTGAAAAAAACTGGTTATGTTTTCAGTTCAATTTCTGCATTGTGAGTCTACACATTAGGAATCTGGGCAGAGCTGAGATGCTAGTCTCCACTCTGTGTATTCCATAATTGGCCATGTAGAGAAAATGGCACATCTTTATTATACTAGCAGGATGTGCTTTTTCTAAGGATAGGGTTAATTAGCTTTGTTAGGACAGTGGGAGAGAAAAGACTTAAACTACAACAGCTGTTACATTGGACAGGGCTTGGAAGAAAGCTGTTGAGACAGTGCACCCTCCAGAGTTAACCTCTCCTGCTTGAATTTCACAAGCTCACTTTAAAACTTATGTTTGAAAAGGTAGTTTTTTATTTTTAATAACGTTTTATTAGCGTCTGTGCAGAAAAAAAAATACAATAACTTTACTTTGATGGTGACCTGCATTTTCTCCCTTCATATAAATGAGAGAATGGCTCACCCGGGAAAAGAGAGAGGGGATTTAAAACAAAATAATTTATAAAACACATCACTGCAAAATAAATACGTTTCTAAGCACATCTAGTAATCTGCCAGCCTTGCAGTGTATAAAAAGCTTATAGCTGAAAGCCATTAAGGGAATTAGGACTATACAATACCTCAGCGCTACTTCATATTGACAGAAGGACTGACCAATGCGAATGACCTCCCAAGCAGACCGATTTACTCTGTCTGAGAGACCACCTTCGTCCTAATGCACTGCTACAGCAACAGAAGTCAGGTGGATGTTCTCTTGCTGGACACTGCTGGATGGGCTTTTTTGTTTGAAATCTATCTACTGGCCTTTCCTTTCCATATTGACCTGACAGAGTTCACGTTTTTTAGCCTTCGGGCCTGGTGCCAAGGTTTTTTGCTTTGTGAATGGGGTAGGGTGCATTTAAGCCCTAGTTTATTAGATGGGGATTCTAATTTGTTTTAGTTACATTATAGTTGGTCCTGTTTGAATGTGTACCTGTTTGAGAGACATATCTCCAGATTCTGATCCAGGTTTCACTGGTGTAAGTCCAGAGTAACTCCCTTGACTGAATTTATATTTGAGAACAGAAAGTAGCCCATTTTGACGAGTGCATTGTTCAAAATTAGGTAATCAGTCCTGCTCTCTCCACTTGGGCTTGTCAAAGGGTGGGGAGAGGGACATGCAAAGGGGTGGCTGCAGTGAGGTGTGGGGGTGGGGGACGGCAGGCTCAGTTTGAATGTTTGCCCTTTGAATTAATTCTAGCTGACCTACTTGAGCAATGATTGAAGAATTTTTTATTCGGTTTGCCCCGATCTATCCCCTGGTGAGGATGTGCTTGTTATTTTTTAATGAAACCATTTTCACAGCCTGTTGTTTTAGGTGTTGAGAATGTAGGAGAGTGAGGTTATTTTTTTGGTTCAGATTCTATTTTCTATTTCTTCAAGGTTGCCAGCACCACTAAGTTGCTTTTAACTGTATCCTCACAGCAAACTTCACCTTCCTTTCTATCAAAACAGCAGGATTGTTTTCACAGCAAATAAAAATAGATAGTGTTTTTTTTTTAACAATTGATTTTTTTAACTCTTTCTCAGATAGGAAAAACAACTGTATGCTTCTATCTTTTCCTGTAATTCGTATAAAAGTTTGTTTGAGGAACAGCATCTTCCAGCAGTAAACTTTGCTGGCCTAACTCAGTTTAAGTCTCTAGATAAAATGTATGTTAAGCATTATATGCTGTGGTAACTGTGATAAATATTATTAATTTATGTCTTGCGTTCTAAGGTCGGACATAAAAGGAGTTGCCGTACTGGTTGAGAACATCTATCCAACTAGTCTTCTTTCCTGCCTGTGATCAAAATCCTGCCCCTCAATCCTTCCCCACACTCCAAATATATATGTAGGCCCCAAACCCAGCAGGACTAGTCTGATATAATTGTGTATGGAACTCAGAGAATTCAGAGAGTCCATGATCCTTGTGTATCAGGAAGCTTTACTTCACAAGAGTGAATTGACTCCACCATGGTGGAGAGTTTGTGGGCAAGGTGGCATGAAGCAGAGTTGAGTACGTGGCTAGTGACTCAATGATTATATGGATTCATAGGTTAAAAACCCCTCATGGTATGTGCAGTGGCCATGAAGTAACAGATGTTACCTCCCCTCCTCCCCCAAAAAAGTGTATTTGGCAGTATGGCTGTAACCAGTACCCCCAGATGAAGGTGATAACTTCCCAAAGCACAGTAGCTCATTGGTAAAAAGCTCCATCAAGGATGAAATTCCTTTCTGACCCCTCACAGATGACCAGTTTATGACCCCATTCTTAAGAAAATCTCAGCCTTCATTAAAAAAAAGAAACGTTTCTAACCCTCATGGTTGCAGAGAAAAGCTGGAAAATGTGAACTCTAACGGTTCCAAAAAAAAAAAAAACAGAAGGCAAATAAAAACGTCAGAGTATTATTTTTTAAAAAATTCAGGTTTTTTAATTCAATCTGCATTGACCTCAGTTAGCAAAAGCCTATGATTAGAATCTGGAGAGGAAATTGATAAAATGCAGATAACGTTTTTCTTATAAAAGAAAAGAAACCAAACACACTCTAGAAAAGATCAACATCATGCAGTGTTATTTATTCCATCATATTAGTATGGTCCACCAAGGCTGTTAAATGTGTGAATTAATGGCCATATTGTGTATTTAATGCAAGTTTAAAGATGCAAAAATAAGTCCTTATAACAAACAAATGACAATGTACTGCTTTATTCCAGCTTCTCAATATAACTAGCCTGGAACAGATTTCATAATGGGACACCATTATCATAACTTTAATCTTGTTTAAATTCAAAACTCTGTCTGCAAGCCTTGAGGCCTAGAGAAAAGACTTTTAGTAAGTTATCTTAAGAAAGCAGATTGCATGGGAATCACTTCCTATAGTCTATAAAATCCTTTGTAATTTACAGAACAGCTGTCCATAATAAAACATCGGAAAAGCTCCTATTTGAGTCTTTAAATTGCAATAAATAAACAAGTGCTATAGAAAAAGTACCAGTGCACCATATACAGTTAGAAATATGCTCGTGCCAGTTACCAGCTTTTCACCATGCCCCTGATGTATGTACCCACTTTGGGAAAGGGGATGTCAGATCAAATAACTGACAACAGAAATCAAGTCAGAGGTATGCCGCCCAAAACAATTACCCAAAGACAATGCACCAGGGTTGTCAGAAAGAAGCTCAGCAGTAATGCGTTGGTGGGGGAAATTATTATTTCTAAATACAGGTTTTGTTGGGTCATCGAACCTTATAATTTTCTGTTATTCTTCCTGTTATTTAGACAAACCAGTGCCGGGGCATTTTCAAGATAATGCAAGAAGTTGTGTAACATTCCAAAGTAATGGGTATTTACTTAGTATTTGTTGGCTGTGATGCATGATCAGAATAAGCAGAGTATTTGTTACATCATGGCGGTTTGTAGAACATGCATAGTATATTTATCTCAGGCAAATATCTTCATTAATGTATAGTTAAGTTGCTCAAGTGAAATTTCCCATCAAAGCAATCATTAAAAATACCAGATAAGGCCCCACTGATATCCGCATCAAGCTCAGTTCACGCGCCGTAATAGCCAAACACACTCACGTACTCTTCATTTCTAAAACAAGCCTCTTTACACTTGCAACATACAGCTATCCATTATCCACTGACTGGCTTAGGACTGAAGGGGCAGTCAGAGGACATTGTCTGGCAAACCTTCCTGCGAAGCAGAGCTTGGACTTCCACTATTGAGGGAGATGAACCCTCTGTAGTTGGCCTGAGCAAAGCTCTGTTTTGATGAACGTTACTGGGTCCATTGGACTGGAGTTCCCTCTGCCCAATTAATGGTAGTGTGGGAGCTAGGAGGCTTGCATGAGTGGGGGGCTGTTTACATGACTTGTCTGAGGGCAGATTTGCCAGCCCGCTGGAGAGAGAGGCTGAGCTGGGGTGGGATAGGGACAGAGGCTGGGAGTCAGAATGACAGAGGTATAGCAGCTGGGGAGCAGGGCACTCTTCTGCTTAGCGTACCTCACTTCCTCCCCAGGGTCAGAGATCAGAGTTAGGAGGCAAGTTGAGCAGCATTGGGAATGGACGTATGGAGTGGATTCAGAGAGATCCATTGGCTTGTACAATAACAAAGATTATTATAACTTTGTTTAATTTTACAGTTGCCAAGCTGGCCTACACCCAAGATGTGGTGGTGGTAGGCAGTGGTGTTTGAATGCATGTGCAAGCATACAGGCATGTGGAGTTTTGAACGTGTGATAATTTTGGTTGATAACACATCAGAAGCCACCCACAAAAAAAAAAGGAGACTGTCAGGGCCAAATTTCCAAACTAGCAGTTTAATTGTTTTCTCTTGAAACAGTAGCCGCTCTAAAATCCAAATAATGTTGCTGAAAATTCAGTTGTCCTCTGAACAACTGAACTGTGAGGAATTTGAAGACTAAATTTTCTCATTGAACTGTGCAAAAAAGGAATTTGAATTTTTCTGTGAGAGAAATCTTGACACAACTATGGAGCCACTACCAATGCTTCCAAAATCTAGGACTCAGTTGGTAAACAGGCTGGGAGTGAGTGCCGGTAAATGATACCTTCTCCACTGCACAAACAACAGGAGTCTAGATGGGGGGAGAATTCTAACAAAGCAACACACTCTCTATTCAACAAGCACAAATATTATTTTTCCAAAGTAAATGGGCTATAATAAATTTTAATTATTGAATTTTTTCCCTTCTGTTGCCATTTGTCACTCTCTTCTTCTCTCTTTTCCCTCCCCTCCCCACAACCTAGCTCAAATCCACACATATGTACTAACCGCAGTCTAGACCTTCCCAAGTGAAGACTGCTTCCTGGAAGGGCTGTAAGCTATTTAGAATGGTTGGACCAAGCATTTTCCAAAAAAATTACAGGTATTTCAAAAAAGCTGGGATATTTGGACTCTGGTGGATAGAGCTACAGTCACTGATATGGGTTGTTACATCATGTGTGAGAGTATCTCCCTAAAGATGGTTCTGCCAGGAAAGATTAAGCTATGCTTGAGATGATTGGCTCAGGTGTGGTGTATGCCTTTTATCATAGAGTACATCCCAGTGTCTCTCTTCTTTACTTTCATTACATTTCTCTCCACTTTGACAGTGATGAGGGTGTTGGGTGTTTGCTGTTGGTAAGTACCGGCAAAAAGAGAAGGTTGAATCAGGTGAATTGCAAGCAGCCCCCATACCAATAAGAAGTCCTGGGATTTGTCTAGGTATCAGAAACTGCTTTGATTGTATTGCCATTTTGTAAAAAACAATGGTTGCTGAATTCACTATTAATTTGGGAGAATTGCAATAAATACAGCACCTACACATATACATATACATACACACCCTCACCCTCACCCTCTGATTCCCTCAGGATTGCTGTGATAATGAATCAATGTTGTGTTCATGACTCCAGCTGTCACTCTTCAGCATAGGTGGGGAATGAGCTAAGCAGTTATTCTTACCTTCTAAACTAAAAGCTCTATAATTTGTTATTGTTTTAAAGATATGTCATTAGTCAAGCTGGATGAAATTTTTCGCATTTTTAAATTTTGATGAGATTTCAAGTTCAGAAGGGGAAAGGCTTATCTGCATTTTCCCCCTTTTCTCCTCCCTCCCCCACTGGATCAGCTTTGCTAATTAGAACTCTTTGTAGATGCACAAGTTCTATGTGACATCTAATAGCGATCGGTGGGCATTTGTGAGTCTAGGATGGTAGAAGCCAGCAAAGACTGTGGAACAGGAAACTCAGTGGCAGAAAGTCCACAAGAAGAAAGCCATTACTTCTCCTGTGCTGTGGACATGCAGTTGGTCAGTGCAGCTTACAAGTGGGCAATGGTGGAGCAAATAAGGCATATGCTGATCCTGAGAGTCCCCTCAGCACTCTGCCCCCACCCCCCAAACTCCCAAGGGAGTGTAAAGCTGTGGCAAATCTGGAGGGAGGAAATAACAACTGACCTCCACTCTACCATGGGTGAAATCCCATGCAACACAGAGGACAGGCTAGCATGCTGGGGTGTGAGTTACAATTCCCTGAAACAGCTAGGGTGAACCTGGCCTACTAATGTCAAGGTAACCGTGTATTTATTGTTCCCAGTTCCCTCTGAAATTCTGTAGTCTTAGCAGTCACATTTTGCTTGCTCTATAGAAAGAAAGAAAGAAAGAAAGCAACCCCTGCTTCTCCTTTAGCCCCAGCAACATCTGTTTCATTTTATCAAATTATTTCCTAATAAGGTTTTAGTATGCTTTAAATGAAGTTTCTTCAATGAACAGGTGAAAATAGAACAAGTTGTCTTGGTATGTTTCACACCTTTATGAACAAATTACTTGGTCTTTTTTTTTTTATTCATCCTATCTGAATCTAGAGGCTGCACAGAACATATGGGACAAAAGCAAAACTCGTGTCAAAAGTGATAGGAAGACAAAGCTTGAGAATTATTTCAGCCACAGCTAAAGTTCTGATTTTCCCCAGGAGGACTTTGCCAAGTTTCAGCCTTCTAATATGCTCCTTATGCTTTCTTGGCTCATGCCATCAGCTCAGCCATGCATTGGAGCTTCCTTCATCTTTAACAACCTGCTCTTTCAAAGTGACTGCTCAAGCGTGGCAAAGTTGAAGTGTTTAGGTGTAATCGCATTCCACTGGAAATGGATCAACTAACTGTTTATGAGGCCTCAAGAATCCACTCATGGTGATTTCTAGCAACTTTTGCTGGGGTTGGTAATGGACTGCTGAGAGAAAATAAAACTGCTGTGCTGCCCCAGGTATAGACTGAAGCGATCTGAGCTTAGAAAAATCCACTGGGTGTGAGCAGCATCTCTGTCTCGTATTTCTTTCTTAAAAAAAAAAAGGGAAAAAAACCTCCAAGCTCATGAGTTTGAGGAGGACAACATTAAATTTCTTTGCAGCTGTTATTTTAAAATATTTCCACTCGTGCTTTGATGCATTCTAAAGTGACAGGTTTAAAATATACTATTCTTCTTGTGTCCTCCCTTCCCAACTGCAAAATTTCATCTTATCCGTGTTTTGAACTCCAGTAAAAGTGGATATAGAATAAAATACTGGTCTCTCTTTGCCCTCCCATCTGCAGACTGCTGTCCATATGTTACATTTTGAGACATAATTTAATAACTAAAAGAAATTAATATGTTAAAATATTTTGGAAGTGCATTTTAAGTGCCTGTAGAAGGTGCCAGATGGACAAGCAGTGGAAAGTGAAGACTTCTTTTTATCTAAAAGAGGATCTAAAACATAGATAGAAGCAGTTCAGATCTCCCCACATGGCTTGTTAATGTGTCTTAAGGTTGCCAACAGTCCCTTATTTTTTCATCTCTGTACAAGATCGGAATTGCTGAGTGCTGCAAAGAGCAGCAAGAAATACCCCTAGCGAATGTATAATAATAATAATAATAATAATATTGGGAGGTTGGATGGGGTGGGGGTGCTAAGAAAACAGTCCCTTATTTTTAAATAGATAGTTCGCAACCCTATGTTAACATTGACCCAGAAGGACCATCTTCTAGGAGTAAAAAGATAGTGGTGTTTCAATGCCAATTATTTGTATGGCCCCTATGTTGAGACTTCCATCAAGGGTAAACTCAACAGTGCTGTGGAATGTGGAAATAAGATTTAACCCTCAATGAAATTAATATAGAGCCATATTGCATCCAGTCCTTATGCCCAAAGAAGATGGAAGGGAGGGTGCAAAACCCTTCTTCTCTGACCAGGCGATGGGCTGGGCACAGTCTAATTACTTCTTCTGGGGACTCCTCCTGGTTAGTGCTGTTAGCCACCTCAGTAATGGCAGGGAGCAGTCAGGGCATTGGCCCTGTCATTGTTTCAAAGGCTGGCTGGTAGAACTGGCCCACTGTGAACTGGAGTGTACAATGTACCCTTCAAAGGGTGGAAATGCTCTCCAGCTATGCTGGGAGTTCCTCATCAGACTAATATAGGCTAGTGTCTTCATGATACAGCTGAGCCCATAGTTCCCATGTAAAAGTACCTAACTTGATATCCTCCACTATCCCTGTTCTCCGCTGCAGATTCTTCTTCCTTAGAATCATTTTGACCTTCAAGTCATACATTTATTTCACAGAAAATTTCAGCCTTTCTCTCCGTCCTTTCCAAACTGACCAGCACTCCTTTGAGCTTGTTCTCAGTCTTCGCTCCAGACCCAGATCCTCTCTGTCACTCTGTTGGAAGCAGTGAGGTCAATTTTACAGCAAGTGCAAAAGAAATTCAGACTAACGGAGGAGCTGTACTAGTACTTTGCTAAGTAGTCTGAGAGTTTGTTAAAATGGGTGAAGGAGACTGGCAACCCCATTAATGTTTGCTTTTTCCCGTGTGACTATACAAGGGTAAATATAAACAGGCCCGGCTCCAGGGTTTTGGCCACCCAAAGCAGCCAAAAAAAAAAAAAAAAGCCGTGATCGTGATCTGCGGCGGCAATTCAGCGGGAGGTCCTTTGCTCCCAGCGGGAGTGAGGGACCGTCCGCCGAATTGCCGCCGAATACCTGGACGTGCCACCCCTCTCCGGAGCGGCCGCCCCAAGCACCTGCTTGCCAGGCTGGTGCCTGGAGCCGGCCCTGAATGGAAACACAATGGCAGAGTCGGTTTTCTAAGCAGTGTGCTCTGACACTGGCTGTGGTTGTCACATTCACCAGAATGGTATATAGCAGTAGTGTGTTTCAACCCTCGGTTTATAAACTAATCCACTAAAACACTACAGGTTGGGCTTTTAATCAAGGAGTTGTCTTGATGTCCAGAAAATTATTGCAAAAAAGTTAGTATTACATGATCAAATTGTATGCTTAAAAATCAGCAGCTCAATCTGTTGTTTTAATTTTTTCTTTCTTACTGTTTTTTTCACCTTTTTAAATCTATATTATCCTCTGGTCCGCTTGGAATGATATTTCTCAGTACATTCAATTAAATAATGGCTGGCATGAGGTTTCTGATGTTTGTTTAAAAATAGGTCACCAAGTATAGGTGGTTTCCATTGTAAAAGTAATTCTGCTTACTCACTGAATGATTTTTTATTTGCACTAGGACAAATGTGTAACCTTGCTGTACTGAAGCTGAATTCTTCTGGGTTCTATTTATCTGCTTAACTGTCTTGTAAGCATTGCCTGCAGTAACTCATGTATTTTTGATAGCAGCCAGCCACTTACCTTAAAAGGTCCTATGATCTACAAGGTTCTTTGAGATAATCCATCTGTTAAAAAACAAAATTATCTCCAGGAAGAGTGTATCATGTGAATGCATGTAAAATCCTGCCCACCTGGCTTTCAGGTGCCACAAGCATTGGACCCCCAGCTCAGTCCCTGAAGTTCTGATAGTCAAAAACTGGCTGGAAGCATGTGTACTTCATGTGCAGGCTAGGGCTCACAGCCACCTCAGCTATGGATGAACTATATGTCTGTGTCATGTTCTAGGCATGACTTCTAAATCTTTTGGACTGAGCTTTCAACCAAGGCTTAATTTGTGCCAGGGCTTGCCAGAGCTGAGCCCCAGCAGCTCTGGGCTTTGCAGTTCCTAGCCCCGGCATCTCTGGGCTTGCTGCATCAGTTATGAATGTAAAAACAATTGCGTGAGTCCCGGCACCTAATTGTTTGAGCACCGGCACCTCTTTCATTACAAATTAAGCATTGCTTTCAACAATTCCGTAGAAGGGAAAGGAGCATTGTAGCACTCTTTCTGATCTTGAGAATGGGCTATGGTATTGTCAGAAGAGGACAGGAATGAATATGTAGAGTTCAGGAGGGCTTTTTCTATCTTCATGTAGCACTTCTGCTTGATGATAAAAATCATAATTCATGTTGGTGAGATAGAGAGCAAGAGAACACGTATGGAACATTTTATATAAACAATATGAAAATAAGAAATGAACAAAACAATCAATGGAAGTAGGAACAATTGCAACTGATGTAACGCAGCACACTTTTTCATCTTGTATGTTTAAGAAAATCATCTTTTATCTTCAGGATTCAAATACATAGTTGCGGTCACTTGGATTGTGTTGCTACCTCATGGGATCTTTGTGTTGCTGCCACGGTGTCCTAAGATTGTCAGAGGGCTACAAATGTGAAGTTCAAACAAGTCCATCCTTGCCCTTAACTTCTAAGTCTGGATGCATGCATCAGGTGTAACCTTGATGCTTTTGGCCTAAGATTCTACTGTGACAGAAAAGGGAAAATAGTGCTCAGCTAAGTAATGATAATATTTTCTAAGGCTCTACATGCTTTATAAAAATTAGTTAAGCCTCAGAACACTCCAGTGAAGTAGGCACATTTGTTATACGTATTTTGAAGATGGGCAAATGGATGTCCAGAGAGCTTAAGGCTGAGGTTTCCCATTGACTTCACTAGGAGTGGGTTAGGCCAACACGAAGCACTTTTGAAAATCCCGCTCCTAATCATTTACCCAGAGTTATTCAGCAAGGCCTGATTCTGCAACTAGCTCTGCACAGATGGACCTCTGTGCTTGAGTAAGGCCTCAGTGAAGTCAGTGGGAGATTCTAGATGTTCAGTGGAACCCACTATCTCCTCAATATATGTTCCATTCTGTATGCATCCGAAGAAGTGGGCTGTAGTCCACGAAAGCTTATGCTCTAATAAATTTGTTAGTCTCTAAGGTGCCACAAGTACTCCTGTTCTTTTTACTGGTCAATGTGTGTCTCATAGACTCATAGACTTTAAGGTCAGAAGGGACCAGTATGATCATCTAGTCTGACCTCCCGCATGATGCAGGCCACAAAAGCTGACCCACCCCCTTTCCCTTAACTCAGCTGGTAAAGTCCCCAAATCCTGTGATTTAAAGACTTCAAGTCGCAGAGACTCCTCCAGCTAGCGATCCCTGCCCCATGCTGCGGAGGAAGGCAAAAACCCTCCAGGGCCTCTGCCAATCTACCCTGGAGGAAAATTCCTTCCAGACCCCAAATATGGCGATCAGTAGAACACCGAGCATGCAGGCAAGAGTCTCCAGCCAGACCCTCATTGACCATTGATACTATTTACCAGCGATTGCACGTTGTTCACTAATTAACTAAAATCACGTTATCCCATCAAACCATTCCCTCCATAAACTTATCTAACTTAATCTTAAAGCCAGAAAGGTCTCTATGATGTATCCACAGAGGATACAAGTCTGTTACAGCTGTCAGCTAGAGAAACTGGCTGTTCAGCTCAAGCTGTAGAAACTCATCGTTTTACCTCTAGAGGTTCCTGGCTCAATCCTCAGTGTCTTGGCCAAGAGAGAGATTCACACATATGCATTTATAAAAATCAGAGCACTTATTTAGACACCTAAAGAAGTCCATAACTTTAGGCAGCCATTTTTTTTAAATCTTGGCTAGTATGTAGGCTGTTTTGAATCTTACCCCAATAAATAAATATATTGGCACGTTAAAGTGCTATTCTTCTTAGAATCGCAGCACTGATGGTGTACCCTTTGTCTAGGGAAAAAACGCATGAGAGAAAGTTGTAGGTTTTCAATTCGCTTTTTCTAATTGTCATACTGTCTTCACTCCAGCTGTGAAGTTGTGTCGTATTTTAGATGTGTTGCTTACTGCATGCTAAGTTTGGTTCATATCATATGCTCCCATTATCCTATCCTGCTGACAACACAGTAAATGGAAATTTTGGCAAATATGTGACAGCAGCGTCGAGAAAGTGCTCGTATGTCTCCAGTAAGTTAATCAGCTTTTGATACCTGAAAACTAACTGTAACACGGCCCACAAGACTGATGGCACAATGCTGCAGTAAATTGTTTCTTAGCAGGAAATCTACAGTAGCAGTGTAATTTGGACAATGGAGCATTTGACAGCTCACCCATCAAGAGCTGTGCACCCGAGGGAAGCAGCTCACTTTCAGTTTTACATTCAGCCAAGCATTGATGAAGCAGTGGCTAAATAGGAGAATCATTTTCCAATCAAATAACAGAGTGGCTATTTATTCCATCGCCAAAAGGGTCTCTGTCAAATACTACTCTGTCAGAGGGCCATGCATTTGGCATGCTTATCCAAGAAAGCCCTGTGCTTGACTGGTTATTCTTTATGCATCAGGTACTGTAGACTTTTATTAAGGCCAAGGAATTAGTGAAGATGATAAAAAGCTTTTCTGTTATAGGGTCCCATCAGATTCATTAATGCAAGATGGCAAAATGGCAGACACAGGGGAAACTGTCTATGGTCTGTGTGTCTATGAGAAGATCTTGCCTGTATTTAATAGACAGAGAGAGTGATCAGACAAAAACTATACATATACAGACTGACCTGGTTAATCAGTGTTTGGTTCATCCAGATGTCTGACTGAGTATCCAAATGGCTTAAATGATGATCTGTAAGCAGGGTAAACAATATTATGCATGTACTATTGACTGGTTAATCAGAATTTGTGGAGGGTTTTTAAATCCAAAATACAACTGTGGTTTAACAAGTGATCGGGATTATCCATGTTTTAATATAGATATTTCTTTTACATAAAATGCATGATCCCTACCCAGCTTCATCCTGCAGTACAGTTTGTGTATATGATGAATGTTGGGCATTTCTCTTACAGGTGGGATCCTGCAGCCAATACAAATTTGTACCATTTTATTTTACAGGGGGAGAAATTTTATGATTTTTAATAGTATTTAAACTATGTGTAAAATGGACTGTAGTTGAAATCCATGTGTCACTTTACATCCCTTTGCATGAATCCCACAACCTTTCCCTCTAGCTAAATGTATTGTTCTTTTCATCACTACAACACCATATTGGACAGGAATTTTTTTTTTAAATCTGTTACTTACAAAATAAAGATAATATTCAGTTTGAAAGGTGGTAGTATAGGAACTCAAGAGCATTCAGAGCAATTTATATTTCCAATGTTCAGTTACCCCTTTTGCAGGGTTTTGAGTCTTTCCTTGGAATCTGTAGTGGTAACATTCTGAAAGCAGCTACTTATTCTGTTATCGAATCTTACAATTTCTTCTCCAGATATAAATCTTTTAGATTAATTGGGTTAAAATTCTTCTCTTACTGACTGTGACATATATACAGAATATTTCTACTGATGAACGCTAATGGCACTAATTTGGATAAATATTAGTGCAAATAAGATGAAATTTAGGCTATTATGTACGTACAGACACACATACACTGTTTTTGAAATCCTTAATTAGATGGACAGAAATTATTGACATCTCTGAAACCTGGTTCAGGCGTGATGAGGATACATACTTAGCAGTGAAATACCCATCCAAACCACAGTCCTTCAAACAGAATTTCCCTCTTTTTCCTGTTCATTACTATAGCTATGTCACCTTGCACTTAAACTCAGTTCTTGTCCATCATCATTAGGTGTTTCCTGTATGTCATTGGGAACACAGCCATAACAGCAAAAACCTCTTATGGGAAGTGAACAGGCTTAGGGTTTGCATAGTACATTCTCTAGCTTGGGTAGTCAGCCTGAATCCAGCTCACTGTCTGCATGTGAAAAATCAAGGCATGTCATTTTCTTATAACTCCCTCTTAAGTTTATTCCATTCCAGATCAGATATGAACTACTAACAGATTAATGTTGACATGTCACAAAATAATTGAGTTTTTTTTAAATGGTAAAATCAGGGGGATCTTTCCCAGCTAAAATTTGGAAATCTCTTATCAACTTCTTAATGAGCACTTTTCTAAACTGTACAACTACTTAGCAAGTCTATTGACATTTAGATGATAATACCAGATCTCCTGAGAGGTCCTGTATGCCAGGACCTGACTTCTTTGCTCGACAATGACATCACTCATCGCTTTGTCTTTGGAGACAAGTATTTTCTAGAGATGACGGCTCAAACCAAAATCTTTAGATCTGACATTTGCATCCAGATCTGGATACAGATCTGAGATCATAGCTCAAACCTTTATCTATAATGTGCCGAATCCAAACACCAATCCTGAAGATGCCAACATTTAAGGAAATTCAGATTTGGATACAGATTTTTAAACCCCAGTTTGGGAATGATTGGATCTGGGGGTGGGGTTGGGTTGCTTTTTGCCTATTGAGTTATTGCACCTTGTGTAAGCATTTACACATGTGCATTCTGATTTGGTAGAACTTTACACGGGTAGGCAACCTATGGCACACGTGCTGAAGGCGGCACGCAAGCTGATTTTCGGTGGCACTCACACTGCCCGGGTCCTGGCCACCAGTCCGGGGGGTTCTGCATTTTAATTTAATTTTAAATGAAGCTTCTTAAAATTTTAACAACCTTATTTACTTTACATACAATAATACTTTAGTTGTATATTATAGACTTATAGAAAGAGACCTAAAAATGTTAAAATGTATTACTGGCACGCAAAGCCTTAAATTAGAGTGAATAAATGAAGACTCGGCACACCACTTCTGAAAGGTTGCTGACCCATGGTGTAAATGGTGACACAACGTGACAGCCAATGGAGAATCAAGACTATGAAATTCATTTCCAGGGTTTTGGTTCATGATCATCTCAAGTATTTTCTTTAACAAGTTTAATTAGTTTAATATGACTTAGTGCTATTAGCTACAATGGAGTTCAAAAACTGCAAATTTCAGAATAGGTACTAGAGATGATAAATTCTCAATGATAAATACTGCTCCCTGTTTTCTTAAATCCCATGCAGCTTGCTGGTTGCTGTCTGCACAGTGATACTGACCTTGAAAAGCACAGTTATCTAACACGGGGCGGGGAAATCAAACTTGTAACCCGTATGGAAAACCAGGCTTTAGGACTGTTCTGCGCTATAAAACCATAGAATTAGGGGGACCCACTTAAAACATGCTAGGGAGACTTATACTCTTTGTACATCACACCTCCATATTAGAGATGAGGGTGATTGCAAGTGGCACTGTGGAAACCTGGGCCAGATTTAGCATGGAGTGCACACTGGGATCCCTCTGTCATATGTCTCTATGATAGAAAAAAAGCAGCAGCAACAAAAGAGCATAGCATCAATAACATAGTTGACTACAATTTTCATATACACTGAGGAAAGCCCAGTGTTATGATTGTGAATTATTCTAATATGAAAGTAAGGCATCCGTTTGCTCCCTCTCCTTACCACTCCAGCTCAAGACTCTGTGCTTTGGGGACTTCTCATTGTAGCTAAGTGTACAGTATCGTAGAGTGACAGTATCTCTGGCTTATCTGCTATTGAGTCAGCTTCACTTCTCATCGTGGGGAAAAAAACAAAATCTTAGTTTTCATAAGGAATCAGGAAGCTGACTTGAGACTAAGTGAAGTAACAATCTTTTAGTGAACATAATGATACCTCTTAGTATTATTGTTTGATTTTGATTCAGGGGCTTACCAAAAGTCTGCTGGGACATACTGCATAAATCTCTCTGCAAGCTTGCATGTCTATGCAGTGATTTTAGAAAGCAAGCACACTGTGACGGGTTCGATCACAGAACCCCCCTTGGGAACTGCCAACTGATGTGCCAAGACTACTTCTGCCCCTGCTTTCATGCCCTGGCAGCTTAGGACTCCAGCACCCTGTCTTGTTGAGCCAGACATGCCCGTCTGCTCCAACACAGACCCGGGGTCTGAACCACATGCCCCAAAGCTGCAGACTTAACTGAAAACAACTCACAGAAGTGTTTCTGTCTTTAACACTCAGATGCCCAACTCCCAATGGGGTCCAAACCCCAAATAAATCCATTTTACCCTATATAAAGCTTATACAGGGTAAACTCATAAATTGTTCGCCCTCTGTAACCGTGATAGAGAGATATGCACAGCTGTTCCCTCCCCCGTATTAATATATACTCTGAGTTAATTAATAAGTAAAAAGTGATTTTATTAAATACAGAAAGTAGGATTTAAGTGGTTCCAGGTAGTAACAGACAGAATAAAGTGAATTACCAAGTAAAATAAAATAGAACACGCAACACGCAACTATGTCTAAGAAAACTGAATACAGATAAAACCTCACTAGTTCCTCCAGTAAGCTTCCTTTTACAGACTAGTGTCCTTCTAGTCTGGGTCCGGCAATCACTCACACCCCCCGTAGTTACTGTCCTTTGTTCCAGTTTCTTTCAGGTATCTTTTGTGGAGAGGCTATCACTTTAGCCAGCTGAAGACAAAATTGAGGGGTCTCCCACAGACTTAAATAGACTTTCCCTTGTGGGGGGAGACCCTCTCCTCTCTCCTATGCAAAGTCCAGCTCCAAGATGGAGTTTTGGAGTCACATGGGCAAGTCACATGTCCATGCATGACTGAGTTTCTTACCAGCCAAGCCACATTCCTGGGAAAGCTCCTATGTGGATTGGTGTCTCCAAGTTCATTGTTGGTTTAAGTGGTTCTTGACTGGGCACTTAATCTGCTGACCAAATGCTTTACTAAGACTATCAAGCAAGTAGACAGCCAATATTCTGAACATCAAGTACAAAAGTGATACATGCATACAAATAGGAGGAATGTATTCAGAAGATCATAACCTTTACATAGATATGTTACATGGCATATGTAGCATAAAACATATTCTAATTATGTCATATATACATTCATAAGCATATTCCATAAAGCCTTATGGGGTGCACCATCACACACACCTAATCAGAATATCCACGTTTTCTGGCAACAATGGCTAGTGCAGGTTTTCTAGCAACCTGTAAAAGAAAGGTCATCTGTTTGAATAATCTTCACATTCTTTCACAGGCATTTGTGTTTTTCAGATGATGTGAAATTTGTTGGTTTTGTTTTTTTAAAGATATGGACTGGTTTATCTAAACTGTTGCTGCATGCTATTTACTATATGTCATAACCTTATCTTTTTAGTGGATTTTCCAATAGTGCACAGTGTGCATCTGTGACTGAGACAAAATCAATACTTATAGATTTGGCAGTGTAATCCTATCACTTGTCCTGTTAGATATGATTTGAAATGTAAAGTTCGTTAAGGTTTAAATGAACTTGAAGGCTCAAGTCTCTAGAGGAGTTTTTAGTTTCTTAGAGAATAATCCATTTCTTTCCTTATCTTTTTTTCCCCTCTTGTCACTCTATCTGTCTCTGTCTCCGTCTCCCTCCTTAGTTAACATCCAGAAACACTTAGCCATGCTCAAAGTATTTATTAATACCCTTCTTAAATAAAAAGAGCATTCTTGTTGCTAATCGTGTTCCCAATAGTTGTAAAAGCAAGTGGAGCACTCTTGGATCCCTCCACAGGGGTCCAGGTTAGTATTGTACAAGGGAAAGAAAACACTTAAAATCAGTTACAAATCAATTGTAAGCTTCCTGAAGGATCGCATGTTATATCCTTCAATCATTTCTCTCCCCAAAAATAACCCAATCCACCCCCAAATTTGTGCTGTCCTAAAGTACCTTACATGACATGTCTTGGCACTAAGTCTTTTGAATGCAGGCTTTTTTAAAAAAGCATTTAGAAATTTTATTTTTATTAGATGTTTATATTAATATTAATATATCTTTTGATTAATTTCTGGTAGAACATGCACATCATACAATTTTAAATGATTGTGTTAATAAAGCCAGAATTATTGTATAACTCCTTAGAGGAAGCAACATAAACCTGATATGTTTGCAAATGTTGCTAGTCCCCCATTTGTAACCAACTGTTACTTACTGGGATTGCATTGGCAAGAAGCCACTCATATGTAGCGAAATAGAATACTATGCTTTGGGTCTTTTAAAAAAGGTCACCTGTTTTTGGCCTTTGGATATTAAGAGCAATAACTAATTATTCTTTCATGTTTCGGTCCCTTAACGTTGAGCCTAATACTGAGATGAAGTGCTGTCTCATTTTACTAATGCTTTATCCTTTTATGGATAAAGATCTGGACTGGGCCCTGAATTCTCATGTCTGTCCTGCAAACTAAATCTCACCTTGCACTTATCGTATATTTGCTGCAGCCAGAGAGTGATTCTTTTTGTCGTGAGAGATTCTTCACTGTCCAACAAGCACTGTGCCTAAGATTCACATCAAACTGCAACCCCATTCACACTGAACTTAGGTTTTGCATTTTATGTATTTGTGAACTTCAGCTGTGCTTGGGAAAGTTTGGTGAATGTGGACCAAGTTAGTTCCCATCACTTTCTTCCCTTGCTCTCCTCCAACAGCTGACCCTGGCCACAACTAGGTCACCTTTGAAGATGTCTAAAGAAGAGAGGATTTAATGGCTTGTTGAGGAATGGGCAGCTGCAGGTCTGCATGATGGTGGTGAGGAAACTGTGAAGGGGCCAGCTGTGGAAGAATCCCTTTTGGGTTTCTTAAACCTGAATCTCCAAATGAACCTACAAAGGTCAATACACTTCAGTCTCTGGGAAATTAACAGGTGTCAGTCCCCAAATTCCTTTGTGAACTCAACCCTCAGAGGTTGCACATCCTTAATTCCCACACCCCACAAAAAGTCTGAGCCATGAAAAACATAATCCTTATTTCCCCACAGGGTCAGCGTACAAGGCAGACTTGTCATGGAATCCCAAACTAAAGTTTAAACTAGGAAACTGAAAGTGATTAGAAATTTCACTTTAATTTCCTTGAGAATCCAAATCCCTTGCCAAAAATCAGGGCTAATTCTAATGTTGTTTGGGGTATTTCTGTTTACTTGACAGGAAGGAAGGCTTAACAAGTAACTTTAGAGGAGATGACTTTACCTTGTTGAGGGGTGCCCTGTTCAGGAGATGTCCAACAAGTAGGGCTAATATAATCTGTGTTTACAGAGGGTCTCAGGATTCTTCCAGCTAGCTTGGTTTTATAATCCAACTAGACAAGAGTAGTGGAGGAAGAGATAAGTGGAGGAAGAGATAAGTAAGTGTCTCAGATCATTTATATAACACTCCCATTCGGTTCCCAGATACGATAGCAATTGCAAGATTACGAATACGGTAATTTTTATGTCTCAGAGTGTACTGTTAGCTAAGTAGAAAATCTTACTTTGAAAATCATTATCGGTGTGGGCAGATGCCTGTTTACATATATACAGCCGATGGGCTGAGCTTTGATATAAACCTTTTCACAGTGGCAAGAATAATCCCCGGAATGACCTTCCCATAATTCACCAGTTTAAACAAACAGCCTGTGTATCAAACACATCTGCCACCATGTAGTAAAGGTTCCCCTCTGCATGAAATCATGATGTTTGGGGAGATCAGCATGTGTGGGGAGAGGGCTTTCTCTGCTGCTGGGAGAGCTAATTCTCTCCAACAAATCATTAAGACCCATGTGGTGTGCATATTTGTAGGAAGGCAGTGAGTTCTGCTGCTGATTTATTGATAGGGATACATCCAAGCTATAAATTCAGATTGTAGATCTTGATATTGAAGCCATCAGAGTTCAGAAGGGGGAGTTTCTAATTCAGGACATGAGTTTGATGCGTTTGTGGCCAGCTAAACAATATGGAACTGGGTGTGAATTTCAAATTCCAAAGCTTAGGAGTTTTCAAAAATGGATTTCTGACTCGGATCCACATGCAGTTAATAACAACAATTAGCACCTACACAGAGCTTTACAACTTAACTTAATCATCTTTACAACATACTTGTGAGGCAGGTGAATATTATCATTCCCATTTTACAGATGGGGAAACTGAGGCTTAGTGGGGTTACGTGATTTGCCGAAGGCTGATCAGCATGTCAGTGGCAGAGCCAGAAGTAGAACTGAGGAGCTTCTGTCTCCTGCTCTTATGTTCAGTTGAGAGCACATGCTGTCTCCCCTAATCAGTATTTACAAGAGGATGAGCATAGCTGCAACTGCAATTAGTGGAAATCCAGGCCATCCAGGCTATGTCTACACTTCAGGGTAAACCTGGGTCTGCCAGACCCAGACTTGTGGACTCAGTGTTTCTAAGTCCATGCTTGAGCATCCACACCTGGGCTTACAATTGCTAGACCCAGCTCTGTCATGCTAAAACGTCCATGCTGCACTATGCAGACCTTCTGACATAGTTCTAAGGCTTGAACTGCGTCCACACTGCAAAATGACATGGCTTGGACCCAAGTCACAGTGGGACTTGGGCTCTAATCCCCACCACCTCCATCCGGCCCTAGTCCCCGGGTCCTGAGTGCTTGCTTACCTGAATCAGAGTGATTTGTGTGTGGACAGAAAGGGGGGTTGGGCTCAAACCTGATTCAGAGCCCAGACTTAGTGTACACTATAGACATACCCATAGAGGCTTGAGGGCCTAAAACAGGGGCGAGCAAACTTTTTGGCCTGAGGGCCGCATCGGGTTTCATAAATTGTATGGAGGGCCGATTAGGGGAGGGGGTTGTGGCCCGGCCCCCACCTCCTATCTGCCCCCCCAGGGACTCCTGCCCCATCCAAACCCCCCGTTCCCTGACAGCCCCTCTGGGACTCCTGCCTCATCCACACACCCCGCTCCCTGTCCCCTGACTGCCCCCGGACCCCCACTGCCCCATCCAACCCCTCCTCTCATTCCTGATGGCCCCCCTGTGACCCCTGCCCCATCCAACCACCCCTTCTCCCTGTCCCCTGACTGCCCCCTGCCGCCCCATCTGCCCCCCGGAACCACTGCCCCCATTCAACACCCTGTTTCCTCCCTGACCCACCATCCACAGCCCCGCCCCCTGACCACCACCCCGAACTCCCCTGCCCTCTATCCAACCCTCCCTGCCCCTTACTGCGCTGCCTGGAGCACCAGTGGCTGGCGGCACTTGAGTCACGCCACCACCACCACCACCCAGCACTGGGTCCGGCCAGGCTCTGCAGCTGCGCTGTACCAGGAGCTCACAGCCCTGCTGCTCAGAGCATTGCGTCGGTGGCGGAGTGAGCGAGCTGAGGCTGCGGGGTAGGGGGGACAGCAGGGGAGGGGCCGGGGGCAAACCTCCCGGGCCAGGAGCTCGGGGGCCGGGCAGGACGGTCCCGCAGGCCGGATGTGGCCCACGGGCTGTAGTTTGCCCACCCCTGGTCTAAAACCTGTACCTCAGCTTCTCTCTGAAATCAAACTACATTCTACATTCTTCTGGAAATTTTCTTCTGGACATTTCTCTGAAAAAATAAAATAGTTGATGCTGCTGCAGCCAGATGTAGCAGGAGTGGCGTCTGGGATTTAAGTGCTGTTTAAGACTGTGAAAATCATCTATTTTAATAATTGATTGTTCAATTAGTAAAGCAAATGTTAAAAAGTTAGACAGCTCTTTTTATCAGTGGCGGCATGGAACAGTTGGCTGCAATTCATTATCAGTCTGAGGCTGAAAAACAGAATTAAAAATCTTATTTGTTATTCCTGTTGCTTGTTTTTTCTTCCTCCTCTATTGTTCTTAGATTGTGTAATATAATCAGACAGCTAAATACATGCTGTGAATAATATTAGATGGTGATTTAGCTTTGATGATTATACTGCTGGTAATAGCATTGGATAACATGAGAGCCCACAAAGTTGTATACTCAGAATAACACTACACCCTCAAATTCTTCTGAAAACTCAGGGGTAGAAAAGCAGGTGAGTCGGCGTTCTTGTGGAGGAGTACTGAAAGACCTTCTTGTGCTGCTATTTCCAGTTTGCCCTCGCAGTGTTATTGTGTCCAGGGTGATTGCATTTTTGCAAAAGAATACTGAAAATGCAGTGTAAGCAGATGAATTTTTTTGACAACTCTCAGAGGTGAATTCATATTCATGATGCACTTTATTGTGTACATTTTTAAAGGTTTACGAAGTCAGTTGCAAGGAGCTTGTGATTTTCTGGCTGAGAGGGCTACACAAATCCCTTATCAGAAGTTGCACAACAGCTGGACCTCCTCTGGGTACTTTGTTGCAATCTAGAAAATTTAATTTTAAAATCTGCATTGAAAGTATTGCACCGTTAATCGTCCTTCCAAATTGTCGATCATGGTACCTAGGGCATCTACAGTGCTTTCCATACAAGGGTCTCAAAGTAGGCCACACACATTAATTAAGCCTCACTACACTCCTGTCAGGTTGTATGGCACGTACCATATTATCATCTCCATTTTTCAAATGAAGGCTACAGCTGAAGGGAGGTAGCTAATAAATGGATGTACCATATATATGGATCTCATTCTCTTCTACTTGAAAGAGTGCCGACTCTCTTATGCAACACTGCTGTCTGTCTCAGCATTTTTCAGTCTGCAGCCCAGAGGTTTGGGAATTTGAACTTGCAGGGGATTTTTTTGTTCCTCTGAGTTTAAGAAAAAATATGAGCTAGAAAGTTAGCATCAGTCAGTGGAGTTGGAAGAAGGGGAATCGGGACACAGGCGCACATGCACACACACACAGTAGCAATGCCCCAGTTCCCCTGGGGAGGCAATGGGGGAAGCACTTTCACAGGGGGACATGAGTGATGGCATATGACACGGTCAGAAAAAAATGTCAGTCAGGGTCTGATTCTACATCCCTTATTGACTTAAATGGTTCAGGATCAGGGCTAAATGCTTTCATGCAAATGAATGTTTGGAAGTGAGGCATGATCAACGAAGTAGCTGACAGGAGTGGTAAGAATTTGAGATGGTGGAGGGGTCATTGAGACACATTTTATCTAAAACTTTTTTAAAGGGACAGGGAAGAAAAAAATAGAATAAGATGGTTAACTATAAAAATTAAAGCAAAGGTTAAATACACAATTCTAAAACAAACACAAAATAAGGGAAACAATAAGGGTTGAATTAAAGAAAAAATTGAAAAGCGTTGAATAAAAAATAAGAGGCAATTAACAAGATTGACCTATCCCTTAGCCTGATCATTTTGCCTGGGTTTTGTATCACATTCCTTCTCCCTTCCTTTGCCTTTGCTTTTTTCTAGATTCTAAACTCTTCAGTGAAGGAACTTTTCATGTGTGTTTCTACAGTGCCCAGCATGTTGGCACCTAGTCCTGACTGAGATCTTTGAATATTACCATAATATAAATAGTAATAATTATATTAACAATATACACACACACATAGGGAGTATGTAAAGTTAGACCAAATCTCAACGTGATGAATTATTGGGCAGGTTATGCAGTCATAGACATAAGGTAAATTGCACAAGTATGTGCTTTGCGTGTGTGTGTAAAAAGTAACACATACACACTGGAGAAGTAAGTGTTTTTGTGTGTATAGTTGTCTGTATGTATATATATTCACCTGCTTCTCCAGTTATCACATAAAAATTACCTCCATGTATCTGGGATATAAAATAGCTTTTCTCTACGTGTATTTGTATACATATTCTTACATTGGTGCAGAACTAAACATTGACTTTTCTGTTCTTCAGAGTAGTGTAATTTTGACAGGAAAATTTCAGAACTGCAGAATTATTTTTAAAGCAACAGCAACTGTTTGAAGCTGCTCAGATATTTGGAATATGAGCCTCAGGGCAGATTGATTAGTGGATAGAGTGCAAACCAGGCCATCAAAGGTATATGATAAATGTTCACATGCGTCTACATTATGATAGCACAGCTCCATATTTCATACATGGATATCATGACTGCATCTCTTTATAGATAAATTTATGTATTTATAAATACAGCGGACCCTCGCTAGAATGCGCGTCTATATAGCATGAATTTGCTTATAGCGTGGGACTGCGCATGGATCCCAAATTTAATTACCTTCATTGGAATCCATGGTAACGTGGGACCGCGCATGGATCCAAAACCCTGCGTTGTAGCGAAGTTCCGGTGTAATAATAATTAGCATTTTTCATCTTTAGAATTCAAAGCACTTTACAAAGGAGAGCAGTCCATTTTACAGATGTGGAAATTCAGGCCTTGTGGGTAACTTAACCAAGATCACCCACAAGGCCTGGGGTAGAGTCAGAAATTGAACTCCGGCCTTAGTCCAGTATGCTATGCACTAAGCTGTACTGCCTGGATACATATATAGATATTTAGCTACATTAGTTGGAGGGACAATACATGTTTTGTATCTTTTCCTGGCAGGTTAATTTAAAATAAAATGGCTTGAATCTGTCCAGGGGCTCAGAGTCTTGGAGAAGTCCAGTAAGATAGATCAGTAGGCAGAATGCAGGCAAGGCTGTCAAAGGTGTGTGATACATGTATTTATCACAAGCTTCTATAAGTGATAGCTATCCCCATCGCATATAGGGTCAGATCATCAGCCAGTTAAGCTGAGTTGACTATTGCTTTGTGTCGTCAGAGTGTATCAGTGATTCTGGCCTTTTATTCTTATGCTTGGTTTGAACTGTATGTGCAGAGTGGCTGTCCAGAGGGCTGGTCTCAGTCTGGGCAAAGTTTCAAGCTGCTTTTGTAACGAATATGCTAACCTGGTTTTGGCTGGGTTGAGGTTGTCCTACAATAGCCAGAATTTGGGCCTAATGTAAAACTGCAGGTTTCATAGTAATCAATCTCCAAATGTTGGTCGTATTCCGTGTAATTAGCTAGCAAGCTGCATGAATGGATAATTACTACCTACTTATGTGACAGTTGACTTGGAAGTAAATAAGAGTTACAGTGCATGTTTATACGTATTGTGTATAAAATAAATTAATACCAAAGGAAGAATATATTGGGTTGGGTGAGGGAGTCTTGATCTGTGTTAAAGGAACATATTGAAACCCACTGCTTCTTTCAACCTGGATTTTATCTTTTAGAATTGGAGATAGCATCTGTGATATCCTGGGGGTCTGTCATGTTAGTGGCAGTTATTTGTTGTTTAGCTTAATTTAGGCCTCAAAAACATGGAAGCCAAACACTTAGAAAGCAGCTGTTCTTCTAAATGTATTAAGCAATTTACTTTAGGTAATGTGTAGCCTATAAAATTTTAATTTTGGATTAAATAAACCGTATCCTTCAGCATGACTATTGCACCTTGACGTTCAAAAGATGAAATATAGGCACATTTAGTGAATTTCTTCTCCAGGATGCTCCAGTGGAGAAGGGTCAATAGTTTCCTAATGAAAGCAGTCAATAGCAATTTCTCTTAGTAAGCTCAAAGAAATTAGCATTAAACAACAGGCGTCAATGGCTGGAGTTTTAAACGATTATGTGGTTGGATTGCTACCTGCTTTAGGAAATAGCTCTAGCAGGTAATGCACTGACTAGTTAATTGATGGGAAACAGTTTAATTATCCCAGTGCTGGCTGGGGGTATAGTGTTCAAAAAAGGAGTGCAAACAACTTGGCAGCAAAGGTACAAATATTTGTGTCTCTGTGCGCGCATGCATGGGTGTTTTCAACAGCGTTGATATTATGCATTTTAATTCTAAAGATGTGAAACTGAACAGATGTTTTCCTATGCTAGGATGGGAGTTGAAGTCCCCTTCCCTCACAGTAATGAGCTATTTCACACGTACAGAGCTCACCCTTAAAAACTTGCCAATTCTGCCTCTGGATTGATAAGGTTACATCAGTATTAACTTCTCTAGGGGACCAGATCCTCAACTGGTGTAAATCAGCATTGCTCCATTGATATCAGTTGAGCTATGCTATTTACATCTGTTGAGAATCTGCCCCTCCTGTATTTAATGTAGGGTATACCTAGAATGCTGCAATACTGAGTAGAGTTATTTAGTTATCTAGAGCAAGAACTGAGGCAATTGTCATCTGTTAAAGAAACATTTTATGCTACAAGGTTCAAATCCAATTACTATTGAAGTCGATAAGAGTTTTTTCCATAAACTTTAACAGGCTTTTGTATCAGATCCTAAGATACAATAAAAGGTTTCAGCAGGGAATACAGGTAGTTACAGAAGCTATAATGAAAATATGGTCAACCATTTCAAATTATTTGTAAGCAGGGGCAGCTCCAGCTTTTTTGCTGTCCCAAGCACGGCAGGCAGGCTGCCTGTGGCAGCGTGCCTGCGGGAGGTCTGTCGGTCCCACGGCTTCGGCGTACCCGCCGCCAAATTGCCGCCGAATCCGCGGGGCCAGCGGACCTCCCGCAGGCAAGCCACCGAGGACTCCCTGACTGCCGCCCTTGCAGGGACCGGCAGGGCGCCCCCCCGCAGCTTGTCGCCCTAGGCATGCACTTGGAGCGCTGGTGCCTGGAGCCGCCGCTGTTTGTAAGGTCTTACAAATCCCATGTAAGGTATGCGAAACAATATGTTAAGCAGAGAAAGGTCAGCTGTATCTACCACATTGTAATAAAAACATGTATCCACCCCCATCCACCCACATAAACACACCTAAAAGTCAATGCACACCTTTTAGCTCTTGCTTATTCATGTTTATTTTGGCCTCAGATTAAATTTTTACTTACAGTGCAGTGTCACATACACTCCACAAGTGTGAGAGATCAGAATATGACAGATTTCATTGTTTTGTATATGAAATATAAATGGAAGGTTTAAAAAAGACCCTACTCTATAATACACTCCTTTGGAAACTCTTAGAACAAATATCTCCTGAAGAATCCTTATATAACCCATTTCTAAATTTGCACAATCTATACTGTAGTATTGATTTGAAATAGGCCAGGAACTGTACTATAGGCAATTTAGGGAATGAAAGAGCATT
The DNA here is from genome assembly GCF_013100865.1 of Trachemys scripta elegans. Classification (NCBI taxonomy): domain Eukaryota; kingdom Metazoa; phylum Chordata; order Testudines; family Emydidae; genus Trachemys; species Trachemys scripta. The sequence continues at coordinate 18,138,683 of NC_048302.1, forward strand.
TTTAATAAACCTTAGATGAGATGGTGCCAGGAACTCTTCATTCATCTGGGTTCTAGTCTGGATTCATTATATCTGAAAACAAACATATGTGCACACAGCCAAAAGGATGAGCTAAAGCATGTTTTTAAGGTCTTGCTTTTTTTACAAGTCTCTCTTTTTCAAAATGAAAAATATTTATTGAGGCTATAACTCTGAGATTTGTTTACTTTTCTCTTTAGTTTAGTTTAGTGCTGGTGGAAAGTGGAGTATTGTCAGTCCGTGGGATAAAATTCCTCACTTTATCCACAGAACATATCCTGGGTCTCTCCTGTTCTCTGCCTGTGCCACACAGCAGTTTTGTCTCCTAAGGACGGAAAGACTTTTGTCTAAATCACATTATTGGGCTCCGTATAGTGGTAACTAGGGAAAATTTAATGGCCTGTGGTACAGAAGAGGTCAGACTTGATCTTCTAATGGTCCCGTCTGCCCTTAAACTCTATGAAACTGTGAAAGAACAAATCCAGCACAGATAAACATAGTGTGAGCTTCCCCACATTGCTTAGCTGCCAACATGCCTCAGTCTTGACTTGGAGGATCTACTTCAGATCCTTGGTATCTCATCGCAAATGCCAGTTAGTGCCACCTATGGTAATGGTGACTTTTTGTTGGGCATACTTGTCCAATGAGAACTGGATTTAAAAAATCAACTTATTTAATAGTTTTTATTATAATTTGTCATTTGGATACTAAACAATCATGAGAGGAAATCCATGGACCTGTACTTCTAGCAGAAAAGGAAGTTGAACTTATTTATATTTGTAACAATACTGTGCACAAACATCTATGTTTTTTTCCCATATGTTTAGGTGGGATATTTGTATGAGATTTTTTAAAAAAACTCACTGGGAGTAATTCAGGGAACATTTGTTTATATATTTTGGTTCCTTCCTCCCCAAAAGTCTGAGATTAATTTGAGATTCATGTGAACTCAAAATGGCTAGAGAATCTTGGAAGTAGGAATCAGAAACCTTCTGTGAGATGTTCCGAAAGAGGTTTCATTAGATCCCCCAGGAAAGGTTGATGAAAACCCATTTAATCTCTTCTGGAAGATTCTGTAAACCTCGCATACACCATCACCCTTCCCAAACATGGACAAGAATATGTTCTTTCAGGTTCATTACAGGTTTCAAAAGCATGCACACTGCCATGATGAAGATTAAGTGACAGTATAGCATATAAGTATCTAGACAGGTAGGTAGAGATGCTATTATTATTTGTATCACTGTAGGGCCTAGAACCCTAGTCCTGGTCCAGGACCCCACTGGAAAGACATAGACCATATGAAAATGACCTTTTGCCAAAACACTGTGTCTTTGCCTAAATGTTGCCCTAGAAAAAAAAATCATGCTTAACTCCTAATCAGCTTGTCCACTCATTTAGAAACTTGCACTGGGGGGGGGGGGGAATAAACAAGGACAAACCCAGTATGAGTTAATTATTGAGCTAGAGGCCAATTCACTACACACACTATTGATTAGATGCTGAACTGAAAGATGTATGAGTTCATGAGGCTAATACCAAATACATGTGTTACTTCTTGCATGGATGGTTTAAAGATTAGCTTGTTGTCTAATAACATCTCAAGAAATTCTAACTCTTTGAACAATGTGAAAATAAGCCCACAAAGCAAAATAAATTTGGGATGAGGGATGGAAAAACAGTTTTATTTATATACTGCTACAAGCAGTTAAGTTATTGTGTCAGTTATTAAGACCCACACTTTCTTTGATGGGGAAGGTAAAGTAACATTATATATCATGTACTTTCAGAACAGTTGTTTGATAGATACAGAAATTCTGTCTGAGGCATGGATGGGCTATTGAAGTGTTGATTTTTATTCATGGATAGTCTACTGATCCATCCAGCAAAGTAAACTGTTAGGGAAAAATTCTTCAGTCTGATGCATTCCACAAGTCTCTTATCCACAGTGCACATCTCTGTTACATATTCTGCATTAATTCTCTGCTTATATTAATGGAAGTTCCATGCCCAGAAGGTCTCTGCCATAAAGGTCTGCCCTGCCGATCAGAGAGAATTTTGCTCTTAGTCAACCATGATTTTATGAATAACCAGACAGAGAATTACAAATATCTCTGCCTCATGTGGCACTATTGAGATCTAGTTCAGATACGGTTGAGTCTGGGTTATATTTGTCAGAGGAGTACTGAGAAAAATGAAATTGGGCGTTTTCAGGATGGTATACGATTCCATGCCCACAGAACTTCACTGTCATCTGTGATACTGCATGGGGGCATGTTCATATGGACTTAACAATCATAAGCAGCAGAGGTAGAATTCAGGATCTTTCACACCAAAAATACAGGCCCCTACCACTTGAGCTAAAGGAGAATTTCTGTTAACTGTATTATTTATTAATATTTGTATCACAGTAGCACGTACTGTATAGAATACTAGAGACCTAATAATATATGAAGGCAAGCTAATAGAGGGAAAGGTAGTCATAAACATGAGTATGTATTCTGTGCGGTACAGGACAGCGGTAAACATTCCTGACTGCAAGTACATTCCAGTGTATTGGATCAAATTCTTCTGCTCTAAGGACAAATTATTTTGAGGCATTTTCAGACAGACTCTTGGCTGATATAAATCAGCAATTTACTGCAGCTGAGTATTTGGCCCTTCATGACTTGGCCAATGTCTCCAAGCTATGGTTGGGGCTGAGGCTAAGAGTACATATCAATAAATTAGGGTACACGTCAGTGATGGTGCAATTATCCCAAATAAAATGTTATAAATGCCGACAATTCAAAGTTAAGGTACCACTTAAAAGAAAGCCCCACAAGTTAAGATATGGAAATTCACTATTAGGGTCCCCCAAGCAAACTTAACTTTTCCCTATAATGACACCACACACCAATGCTATGAGTATGATTAAGGCATTTTAGTGTTTGTGTTCCCACATTATTTTTTTCTTTTCCCCCCTACCATTACTGTGCCATTACAGAGCTTTCCCTCTTGCCTGCAGCCCGCTACATTCCCCTTATACGCACTCACTCACTCACACTCTCTCTCCTGCAGCTCCCTACATTCCCCTTACACACACACACACACACACACACACACACACACACACACACACACACGCAAAGAGCTGCCACAAATGGATCACACACATGTATGTGTGTGTGTGTGTATATATATATATATACACACACACATGCACACACCAGATTTCCTTTCCCTCCTGTATTCGCTCAACACCTTTAGTTCCCACTATGTAGTACTGGTGCAACTGTTGAAAAGAAATATTTAGGGCTAATGGTCTTTTTGTGCCATCAATTTTTTATGACTGAAAGTTTATCTGTCTACAGAGACTGGTGCATGAAAATCTTGAGAAACTCATGAAGAATTGCTCCCTTTCAGCATGGCTGGCATCTTCCTTGTTCTCAAAGGGACTGAGGCAAAAGCTTCCCTTTTTTAAGGTGCCCCGTTTCATAGTGACCACTTCCTCCCATTGTTTCCAGTGAGAGTGAAATCATCATTGCTAAGAGCAGCCCATGGCCTCAGTCCCATTGTGAACAATGAGAGATAGATGCCCTTCTCAAAATGGCCATCTACTCTGGGGAAGTTATGACCTCAGTCTCATTGAGAACAACAGGAGATGGCAGCCATTTTGAAGAAAAGCAGTTCTACCTGGAATTCTCTTTAGTGGACTTGTCAGCCCCTCCTGAAGAAGAACCTTTCAGTTATGAATAATAACAGGAAAAATTACCATTAATCCTAAAAAATTATCAATATTTCAGTGAGATTTAATTATAAGAGAAGTATGAAGCATCTACATTATTCTGTTATAAAGATCATTTGGAAGAAAGATGCAGTCTGGCATCATATGCCAAGTTACTTAAAGGACCCATTTTAAAATTAGTTTTAACTCATAAACTAACCAGTTTACTTGCATAGCCTCAGAAAATTAATTCTTTGTTTAAAGAGTAAGTGCTGTAATTTTGGGGTAGATACATTGTATTCTTCATACATAGCAAAGTGGTAGGATCCCTACTTTCAGTGCAAAACTCAACTCAACCACTGTTCTAGGCACTATACATACAGTGCATATAGTAAGAGAGTCTTTGCATCAAAGAATATACAGTCTGAGCAGATAAGATGCATAAAGGGTAGGAGAAAGAGAGAATTATTATCCCCATTTTACAGATGGAGAACTGAGGCACAGAGCAATTAAATAGCTTACCTGAAGTTCATACAGGGAGTCTGTGGCAGAGCTGGGGATTAAACCCACATCTACTGACTTACCATTTGGGGCCTTTCCTAGAAGACTATCCTTCTGCATAAATAACATACATCAATGTTACATTTCACTCAGGACCTCACTATCTTACTTATGCCACATTGGGTTGGTTGGGACTCGTATCCTCTGCAAGAACTTTAGCCTTTAATTTTCATGTCCAGTGGAAATCCTATTTACTTAGTCCTTCAAGGTTTAGTTTTTCAAAGGCAACTTCAGCATGCTGGGAAGGCATATAAGGAGTTCACATCATATTTAAGGGCATGATCCCTCTGACTGGCACATCATTATATATAGAATTTACTCATTATTATGGTATCACTGCAGTGAGGGACACAGCTGTGAGAGAACTCTTGGTAACTATAATATAGAGCTCTTTCAAATTTCCTGGGCAAATTTGAGATATTCAGTACACAGTTTGCTTTACAGCTATGATAATCAGAAGTTTCATAATGATGCATGATTGAAAAATGCTGCCATAACCCCCAGCCCACCCACCTCTACCCCCACAAGAAAAGTCTTTCATATTAATGGGCATCTTAGTTGATTTTTCTCTTGTAGTATGTGGAGCTTCATCCATGCAGCTGAGTTGTATTAAATGCTGAACGCATCGTGGCCTACTAGGCTTACTCTAGGGCATAAAGCCCAGCAGTGACATCCATTCATTGGACTAGTCTTGAGTCTACTCAGAAATACTCTGGGTCCCCCACAGTGGTTGCAGCTTTGATGGCTCTGATTTTAGAGCAAACCCTCAGAAGTCTCCAGTTTTGAGCACGCCTGAAGCAATAGGAGCTGTCACTACCATGTGAGACAGTGACCACATGAGGGCTTTCCTCTCCTTCACTTTTGTCAAAATGAAGTAAGAACTGTCCTCAACACAGTCACGGCAAGGATAAATAATAGGCAATTCACAGAGTGTGCTGTTATGATTCTGTTGATATTGACTGGCGGTACCAGGACACTGCAGAATTAGCTTTGTCTAGCCAGCAGCTGATCATCTGTGACAGCCCTAATAGTGCTTATGTCAGGAGACAAGCAAAGAGCTGCCACAAATGGATCACACATATATATAGATATAATTGCTTTGAAAGCAAATTTGTTAATAGAAGCATAGGAGAAATTTGACAGAAAGAAATAGGTTATCGCATGCTGAGTTTCCCTAGCTTTTTTTTTTTTTAATTGGAACTCCATCTCTGGAGAATCCCATTTAAAAAGCTGTGGGGGGAAGTAATAATTAATAATAAATTACAATAATGAATTGTGTTTTGCCTAAATAAGATTTGAGGCTCAAAATGGGTATATCCAGCTCAGGTCAAAAGTGACTGGAAGTTGTTACCCGTCCGATGGCTTTTGGGGGTATTCTTATCATCATTTATATAGCACCGTGGGAGTGCATTGCACTTTGTAGGCAAATGAAAAACAAAGGTAATTGCCTTAGAGGTTATAAAAGTTAAGGACCAAGTTTATGTCCTACCCGAATTATCGTTCGGTAGGGCAGTGAAAATGCTGCAAGTTTCAGCTCACTGAGATTCCTGCTTATTCCTACGTTAAAAGAGAATGTTTGCAGAAGGAGAGGACTCTGCACCCTCAACCCACGATTCCTCAAGATCTGTGTAGACAGGGACACCTGTGTAGAGGCCACAGCCCCTGAACTCAAAGCTGCAGAGTTACTCATGTGAGTAAGGATTTGCAAAAAGGGACAGTACATAAAAATGGTTGTGATACAGTATAATGAAGGAACTGAAAACTGAGTTGTCACAGCAACTACATAGGGAAAAGGAAAAGGAAAAAATAACGCCTGTAATAAAGAGAAATGCATAAAGTTAGCACATGAGGCAGTAAGGCAGAAAGTAAATATTGTGAGGCAAACTGTACCAAATACTAAGATGATTCTTACTTTCACTAAAGTTGATAAGAGGTTCTGTGTGAGGTTAGCGGAAGCAGGATCAGGCTCAACATATCTGAAGCCAGACAGCGAGTATTTCTGTAAAAATTAATAATCCTATCATAGCTGTTTTGTTTCAGTGGAAGGAATGTAATGAAAAAATTACATTTTGAAAAAAATAACTGCAAATTTCCCCTCCCGTGTTTTGTTTTTGGTTTTTGTGGGTTTTTTGTTTTGTTTTGTTTTATTAAGACCCACAACAAACAATGAGTTGTACTGGCTGCTACAACAGGGTGTTCCCAGAGCAGTGGTACTATCACAGATGCTGATGTACAAACACAATTATTACATATAAATTGCTACAGTGTTGTTATAGATAATGAGAGTGTGACAGGTTGGATTACAGAAACCCCCTTCGGAGCTGCCACCTGATGTACCAAGACTACTTCTATTCCTGTTTTCCCTGCCAGCTCAGAACTCCAGCACCCTGTCTTGCTGAGCCAGACACTCCCATCTGCTCCAACAGAGACCCAGGGTCTGAATCACTTGCCCCAAAGCTGCAAGTTTACCTGAAAACAGCTCACAGAAGTGTGCTTGTCTTTAGCACTCAGATGCTCAATCCCCAATGGGGTCTAAATCCAGATAAATCCGTTTTACCCTGCATAAGGCTTATGCAGGGCAAACTCATAAATCATTCGCCCTCTATAACACTGATAGAGAGATATGCACAGTTGTTTGCTCCCCCAGGTATTAATACATACTCTGAGTAAATTACTAAATAAAAAGTGATTTTATTAAATACAGACAGTAGGATTTAAGTGGTTTCAAGTAGTAACAGACAGAATAAAGTAAGTCACCAAGTAAAATAAAATAAAATGCGCAAATCTATGTCAAATCAAACTAAATACAGATAAGTTCCTCACCAGTTCCAGAATGCTCCCTTTTACAGGCTAATCTCCTTTTAGCCTGGGTCCAGCAATCACTCACACCCCCTGTAGTTACTGTCATTTGTTCCAGTTCCCTTCAAGTATCCTGGGTGTGTGGAGAGGCTCCTTCCTTAGCCAGCTGAAGACAAAATGGAGGGGTCTCCCACAGGTTTAAATAGACTCTCTCTTGTGGGTGGAGACCCCCCTCCTCCCTCCTATGCAAAGTCCAGCTCCAGGATGGAATTCTGAAGTCACCTGGGCAAGTCACATGTCCCTGCATGACTCAGTCTTTACAGGCCGAAGCCATTGTCCACATGATATCTTGCATGTCTCCAGGAAGACTTCTTATATGGATTGGAGCATTCCAAGATGCATTGTTCCCCAAGTGTTTCCTGATCAGGTACTTAACCTGGCGAATTCCTTCCTAAAGAAGCTGACCAAATGCCTCACAAAGCTTACTTAGAAACCAAGCAAGCAAACAGCCCATATTCTTAACCTCAAGTAGAAAATGATATATATGTATAACTAGGATGAATAGAGATGGTAGACCATAACCATATGTTACATGGCACAGGGGGCACAAAACATATTCCAGTTATATGATACATACATTTATAAACACCCCCCCATAAAGCCTTATGGGGTACACTGTCACAGAGAGCTATGATGATTTACAGAAGCAAGGGCAGGCCCAATATGTATATATCCATATGGCTCTATAATCTCTTGTTTACAAACACCCACCCAATTCCAGATCAATTCAAAATACAGGTGAAAACTAATATGTTTAAGATGGAAGGGAGCAGTTGTAGGCTATGGAGCATTTCCCCTGCAGGGTAATGGTTTGTATCTAGCCCAAGGTGGAACAACTGAAAACTGTTAACATCTGAAGGATATCTAATGCCTCGGTGAAGTGAATTTGTGGACTCAGTATCATTTTTAGTGGACACTTGTCTACCTCGAAAAAAACCGAAGTGTCCTTGTGGCACCTTAGAGACTAACAAATTTATTTGGGCATATGCTTTCGTGGGCTAGAACTCACTTCATCAGATGTATGAAATAAAAAATACAGGAGCAGGTATAAACACATGAAAGGATGGGGGTGCTTTACCAAGTGTTAGGTCAGTCTAACGAGATAAATCAATTAACAGCAGGATACCAAGGGAGGAAAAATAACTTTTGAAGTGGTAAGAGAATGGTCCATTACAGGTTTCAGAGTAGCAGCCATGTTAGTCTGTATCCGCAAAAAAGAACAGGAGTACTTGTGGCACCTTAGAGGGCCCATTACAGACAGTCAACAAGAAGGTGTGAGTAACAGTAGGGAGAAATTAATATTGGGGAAAATAAGTTTAGGTTTTGTAATGACCCAACCACTCCCAGTCTTTATTCAGGCCTAATCTGATGGTATCCAGTTTTCAAATTAATTCCAGTTCTGCAGCTTCACGTTGGAGTCTGTTTTTGAAGTTTTTTTGTTGAAGAATTGCCACTTTTAGGTCTGTTATTGAGTGACCAGAGAGATTGAAGTGTTCTCCTACTGGTTTTTGAATGTTATGATTCCTGATGTCAGATTAAAGCACCCCCATCCTTTCATGTAGTTATGCCTGTATTTTTTACTTCATACGTATGATGAAGTGGGTTCTAGCCCACGAAAGCTTATGCCCAAATAAATTTGCTAGTCTCTAAGGTGCCACAAGGACTCCTCGTTGTTTTTTTTTGCTGATACAGACTAACACGGCTACCACTGAAACTTGTCTACCTCAAAATCACTAAAACCCAGCATCTAAATTGGCAATAATTTGCCGTTTCAGCGGAGAGGCCACAGATTAAATTGGTTCAGAGACATGGGATGAGATTTTTTCAAAGAAGTCTAGACAAGTTGATTTTGATGGAAGATTTGTGCCTAAATCACCTAGGCTGCATTGAAAATCTCAGCCAAAATGACACTTACCGCTAGAGATGCTCCATCGAGGTGAGTACTAAGGTTGGTGTACAGAGAAATCACAGGCCTGGAACTTGGGAAACCTGGCCTTGATTCCTGGATCAGCCACAAACTTCCTTTTGGGCTTTGGACAAGGTACTCAGGGTATGCCTACACTGCAATTAAAAATCGGTGAGCTGACTCAGGCTCACAGAGCTCTGTCTGCAGGGCTGGAGCCTGGGCTCTAGGACCCTCTGAGCTGGAATGTTTACATCGCAATTAAACACCTTTGCAGCCTGAACCCGAGTCAGCTGCCACAGGCTAGCTGTGGGTTTCTAATTGCAGGGTAGACATGCCCTCTGTCTACCCTGCGTCTCAGTTCCCATCTATAAAAAATGGGGATAATTATTTTCCTACCTCGCAATGAGGTGTGGGGAAGATAAAATCCATTACTGATTGTGAGATGGTTAGAAAATATGGTGATGAGGGCCAGAGAGTTAGGTAGATAGGAGAGGATTGATGCATATTTGGTGGCAGTTGTGCTGCTGCCCTGGTTGTACTTGTCCTGTGGATAAATTGAGGATTCTGGAGCTGTCAATCTAGTGTTTTTGCTAGCACTCATTTACATTTAAAAGACATAAAAGGAAGAAGATAATTGTTTGGGGGAACAATTGTTTTCAAGCTTCTAAATAATAACTATTACAACTAATGGAAAGTGGAAAAAGAAAAGGAAATAACAACTATTTAAAATATTTCTTCATATTGTTCTTTCAACAAGGATTAATATGGAAGGTGAATATCTCCACAGCTGATTGGTGCTGAAATAATTTGTGATTGGATCAGTTTTCACACTCGTCATGAATTGTTTGGGACTTTGCATTATTTAAACACAAAGTAGAGCTTCATATTCGTGATTTCCTTAATTACACATTCTGTTCCATAGCTTGGGGTTCCGCAAAGCAGTTACCACATGCGCCTTCACTGCTTGAGCAATGAAGAACAAGTTGCTGTACATGACATTTCCTCTTTCAATAGCTAGGGACAGTAATGCATGAGCTGCAGGTGAAGGCATTAATCTCCTTAGCTATCCAGAAATGAACTGTCATGTACAGCAACTTGTTCTTTGCTGCTGCTCCTACATATTTCCCCTCCGCCCACTCCCAGTTTGCCTTTCATATATATTAAACAAATACTTGTGGAGCTGACATTTTCTGACTGACAGTGTCTTATTGGCACTTTGCTTGCTGGCAGGGGATGCTATGTATCCCAGAGATCTGGGTGCTGCAGTTAAAGGAGCCTTGAAGTAAGTGGTTTGAGACACAGCTAGTTGCTGCTGATGCAGGAGGAGAAGCTGTATCATGAATCTGAGGCATTGATTCGCCAATCAGTTCCTCAGGTCACATCACCAAAGGGAAGCTACAGAAAGGGCGTTCATTACCAAAGACCCTGTTTTTTTAGCTGGGGATGTAGTATTCTGGGGAGCATCCCAAAGGTTGATATCATCCCAGTATAATCTCAATTGACCTCTGTCAGTCGGTTAACCGGTTTCCAATAAATTAATTATCTTTGCAGCCAACATCAAGGCACCACTTGTCCCCTGGTTTCTGATCGCTTTGCTCAAAGTTTAAAATACAATGGTATATTTGGTGAAAGGGATAATCTCCATTCAGAAGTGAATGGTGATTTCCAGCCTAGCTTTGGCATTTCAAAACAATTGTCAGTGTAGTAGCAGAGAGCTTTTATTCAAGTTTTTAAAAAATATAGTACATTGGGGGGAGGAGGAGTTGGTGGCCCTGGTGCATTTCGATAGGGTGATGTACGTGTACGACATCTTGCCAGGTAACCGGGATGGGGTTGGGGAAAGACTGTCGCTTTGGAAAGGACGGACCTGGCAACAGCTCAGCCTCCTGAGGCAAAGTGCTGACTGCCGTTTTCCTATAGTACCTGTTTGCAGCTGCACTAAAATACATCTTGGCATCATCTTAAAGTACAGCGGGAATTAAACCAAAATGCTCCTTTTGCCTTAAGCATTAACAGCAAGCAAGGATATGAGGTTTCTTGCATACCGTGGATGTTAAATACTATCGAAATGCACCAGGGCCATTTTAATTTAGATATTAATTTATTTATATGCTGTGCTTTTGCCACTTAAGGTGAAATGTGGCTCAGAGTGTAAAATCAAGCCATTGTAAGTGACCTTTTAAGTGTAAGCCTTCTCTTTCAGTGGCTAATAATTAATGTTATATGTGTTCTAGCCCCTCTGCCCCAAGACCTGGGCAATCATGAAATGTGACCTTTTCTCCCTATATTTACAGATGTATAATTTAATACTACTGTGTGCTGCTGACCACGAATTAGAAATCTGCTGAATGAGACCAGCTAAGCGCATGTTAGGTTTGTGCTGTTCAAATTAGTGTTGCCAAATGTCTGGCAGAAAATTTGCCCAAAACCAGCTGGAAAACCAGCTCGGATTGTGACTGTTGATTTGACACTCAGGACTAGGTCTGAATTCACGTACACCTGTATGGATCAGGATTCATTCCCATTTAACGCCGGGATGTTTTACATGTGTGTAACTGCTGTGGGTGAGATTAGAATGACACCTGTAGTCTAGTCAATAATTCTGTAGATAGAGTAAATGAAAGTGGATAGAGCAAATTAGGATTGTTGTTGGCTTCTGGGGTAGTACTTGATCGTTCCCTGGCTCTTCTTATTGGCTTCCAGAGCTACAACTACACATTTTTTCCCCCTCTCAACAACACAGGAAGATTTCTGAAAAGGAAGAGTGGCCATGATGCTACTGGGCCTGAAATAGAAGAGAGAGGTAACGACAGAAAGAGATATGGGGGGTAGAGAGATTGGGGATAGAAAGAATGGAGCAAAGACTGGAGAAGAGGAGGGGGAAGGAAAAGGGAAATGAAAAAATTGGAGGATAGAAAAGGAAGAAGAGACAAGGATGTACAAAGAGGCAAAAGCGTCTAGAATTAAGAGCAGAAGAGAAGAGGTGGTTAGGAGAACAGAAGAAAGACATGGAAAAAACAAGAGAGGAAGGAAGTGAGAGAACCTTGACAAGCTTGTAAACTCTGATTTTTATTTTTATTTTTTAAATAAAGAGTATTCCTTGCTGACAGGGCCGGCTCCAGGGTTTTTGCCACCCCAAGCGGCAGGGGAAAAAAAAAAAAAAAAAGCCGCGATCTGAGAGGGACTGAGGGACCCGCCGCCAAAGCGCCGGACATGCCGCCCCTTCCTCTTGGCCACCCCAAGCACTTGCTTGCTGCGCTGGTGCCTGGAGCCGGCCCTGCTTGCCGAGCAGACATTGGAGGCAATCCTCCAGTCTCCCAGTGTGTCAGCCAGAATTTCACTCCCCAGTGTGGACCTACAGTGCTCATGAGATAATTGTAAAAATACCTGTGATCTATACTCCTAGCTGTAGGACAGAACTGAAAAAAAAATCATGTAACCCTGCAGCTTTCGTCTGATGTACTGGGAAGCAAAGAACAAATGATTGGACTGAGCACTACAGAACAAGTTCAGTGAAGACTTTTAATTAATTAAATCTCTCTTGGCCTCTTTTACATTTAATTTTTCTTTACATTTATTATTAATTCATTTGTCTTCATCCACTTATTCAAGTAAGTCTATACTTAAAAAACCAAATGTAACCCATTCATTGCTGTATATTGCGGAGGCCGCCGATGGAATGCAGTGGTGCTTGTAATGGAGATGGCTGACTCTCAAGAAGGTTTAGACGTTTGGATCAGATCAAGACTTGAGTAAGGCCATATGTCAGAGCCTCGCATTTTCAAAACATGGTTTGCAATGGCAGGTTCACAATAGTTGAATAGTTGTTCATTTGTTCACGCAAGGAAGACAACTGTAGGCTCAAATGGATATGCATGCAAAATTTGTGCATGTACATTTATAGGCCAGGTTAAGACTGTCTTTAAAAAGAAAATATGGCCCTGAATATTTATGCAAATCTTATCTGAACTTCTGGGATCTGCAAAAGTGAGCTAGAAATCTCATCTCACTTTTGATTCATGCTGCTAGGAAGGGTCTAGCTACAAATACCTCCATCATCCTTTCTCACACTATATCGTCATGTTCGCTTTCAGCTACAGCTCTTGACATTAAAATCTAATAATTTTATACTGTTATGATTATTATTTGAAACCTAAAAAAATCTTTGGGTTGGTTCTGATTTTGTCCAAACCAGAGCACACAGCTCATGGCAAGTAACATATCCTAGTGGCTAGAGCACAAAACTGCAAAGCAAGGTACTTGGGCCCTGTCCCTGCAGTTTGTTCCACGTAGGCAGACCTCTGTGCCAACATGAAGTCCTAGTGGTATCCATTCACCCACGTGGAACATACCCTTGAATTCTGTTTTTAACTTTGCTGTGTTAAGAACATTTGCTGTGTGACCTTGATCAAGTTTCCAATTACCTTCTTAAAGTGTTTCTGAGATTCCTGGATGAAAGCTACTATATAAAAAGTAGTATTCCTTATTATTAATTTATCCCTAGTTCTCTGAAGTCACAGTGATAACATAACTTGTGCATGTGACAGCAGTGACAGTTTATTTTTTCTACATGTATTAGATACATTAGGCAGCAGTAAAATAGCTAACATGCTCATTATTATTACTTACATTACAGCAGTGCCTAGCTCAGATCGGGGTCCCATTGCCAATGTCATCATCAATAGACATATTAAGAAAAAGTCTCACCCCATAGAGCTTTAATTAGTAATAGATGGGACAGACAAAGGAAGAACTATTAAGCCCATTCTGCAGGTGCGGAACTGAAACACAGTAAGTGTGTGGCAGAGGCAGGAACTAATCTTCCATTTCCCAAATCTTAGTGCAGTCTCTGAACCCCAAAACCATTTGTTCTTCTTCAGAAGGGATGGACTGGCACTGTTCTCAGCTCCTTCAAAGGGTCAGTGTTGGAACTGCTCTTAGGAGCTTCTGCTTACTATGAGGTACATCTGTAATTGCAGTGGGTACTACTGAATTCTCAAAAATGACTCCTTTCCTCTTGATTTCCCATATTTGCTTTTAGGCCATGTCTACACTAGAGAGCTTACAGTGGCACCACTGTACCAATGCAGCTATGCTGCTGTAAGATCTCTCATGTAGCTGCTCTGTGCCAACTGGAGAGACCTCTCTCATTGACATAATTAAACCACCCCCAGTGAGCGGCAGTAACTATGTTGGCAGGAGAAGCTCTCCTGCTGACATAGCACTCGCATACTACTACTTATGCCGGTGTAACATTTGTCACTCGGGTCACTCAGGAGTTTGTGTTTTTCATGCCCCTGAGTGACACAAGTTTTGCCGACATCAGTGATCGTGTAGATGTGGCCGTAGAGTAGCTTGTTTTGGGTGTTGCTGGCCATGGGGTTAAGTTGGGCAGAAAGGGCAGAAATGGGGGAAGTTGAGGATTTGCTGGCCAAGGCAGGAGAACGTGTATTTTTTAGCCAGCAGTTTTCATAAATACTACATCATGAGTCTATGAATCCTCCTCTTCACAGGGCTGTTTCGTAACACGGCCGACAACTTCCATTTGAGGCAGCTTTTGTGTACGACTGCAGGAGATTAAAATGATAACACTGCACAAGAACTTTAACTGAACCCATAGAGGGTGGGGGTAAGGCAAAAGTCAGGAGCCTGCTGGCTGAGGTTGCCCTCCTTGGTTAAGTAAATTGGAGCTGGAGAGTAACAAATCAGCAAGACTTAGAAAGGGAGAGTGGATGAAATTAGTCACTGTAGGGGGAAAATTGCAATCTGTAACCAAATGCTGCTATACATCAGGCCTTTCATGAACTTTTGAAATAGGTCTATGAATTTAGATTGTTTCTGAAAGTCATATGAGCCATATTGTATTGTACTATCCCACTGTGAGCCCTGAAATCAATCCATTGCTGTTTCCAGTTCTAGAAAAGGATATGGTGTTAATGTCAATGCACTAGCTGTATTCTCCTCACATTTTTTTACTTGCTGAGTTTGTTGGTGGGAGGCGTGGGGGCGGGGGGCTGGCTCAGGGAAAGGAAAGGATATGCTTTCCTGTACTTAAACACGTGCTCCAACAGCTACATTGTCTGTGCATCTCCTCAAATAAACAACCTCCTCTGCATGGAGGAGACTAGCCATTTAAATTATTGTATGTATTCTAAAAATACATGAGCATTACACTTTCATTTTTCTTCATAGGGAATAATAGGTTTGATTTTTTTGCATGAAGATTTTAGGTGCATGCCCACTTCTTTTCCTTTGTGAGTACTGAAAGCCACAGTAGTTTCAAAAGTCCTGTGTTTTTCATCTGCCTAATGACTCTTCTGTAGAATTGATAGTTTAAAAAAAAATGTCTACACCACATTTCTGATTCCAGACTGCAGTTCATGTTCTTCCATCTAGTTGCCTAAGTACCTGGATGTCTAATTTAATAATGAGATATTTATCTTATTTTTTTTCCCTTTACCAAGGCTGGCAGACAGAAGCCATCCCTCTTGTCTTCCCCCACCCTGTAGAATTTAGCTAATGGATTTCTAATGTAATTTGAACTTCTGCTGAGATAAATCAGTCACATATAAAAGAATTTATGGTTTTTGAAAAATTGGCCATAGATACAATCAGATAACTAGTGCTGGGCAAATAACAGTGGTCATTAAGATCCAAGGAAGAAAGTAGTGAATTGGGGCTTTTAAATAACACTTGTTCATAGGAGAGGTATAGTTGTATATCCACCTTTTGACCTGTGGTATTAATAGTTGCCTGAGGTGAATTCAGATACTTGGAGTGAAATTCGGGCCCTATTGAAGTCAATGGCAAAACTCCCATTGACTTCAATAGGACCGGGATTTCATTCTTGCTATTTTCTGGATGCCCTGACTGCTGTGTGCTTTCTCCTTCATGTTTGCCTCAGGTTTTGTGCTGTTGATTACAAATGTGTCACCTCTAGAGTAATTCTGCACATTGAAAGAGCTGGGGGATTCAGATTTTTTTCCCCTTTACATATACAATGAGTTTGGAGTGACCAGATGTCCTGATTTTATAGGGACAGCCCTGACATTTGGGGCTTTGTCTTATATTGGCACCTATTACCCCCGCCCCCATCCCGATTTTTCATACTTGCTATCTGGTCACCCTAAATGAGTTGGACTGTTACCTATCAAGGTATTTATATATGGTCCCCTCACTATAGTACTTGATTGCCTCAGGCTATCCATGTGAGGTAGGGAAGTATTATTATCTCCATTTATCACATGATTCCTGAGCACAGAGATTAAGTGATATCTATTTCCTGAATCCCAGTTTAGTGCTTTTACCACAAGACCATCCCATTGAGTCAGTTTTTCAGGCACAGGTAAGCATCCAGAGTATGACCCCACTAAAGAGATCAGCTTTCCATTGCAGGTTGCTCATGTTTTGATGGAGATCCACAATGTCCACCCGGACTTCTGCGGCCTTAGTTATGTAAAGTTTTTACCACCACCTCAAACTCAGAAAAAGAGTGGTATTGAAAGCAGACGCAACTCTCTGGGTAGAAGCAAACTGGAGGGAAATACGCAGAATCTTTTTTAGGTTTGGGAAGATGGTGGTAAAAATATTCACTCTTGGCAGAGCTAGAAGACTGAATGTATAACCCTAAAATGCTGGCTTGTAAACTCCAGCTGTCTTCTCATTCTATTCATTCTATATATGTTTTTATACTGTGCTCACCACCATAGTATCTGAGCTCCTTCTAGCAGTGCATTAAGCAATATAACTAACATCTGTCATGTGGTTTGTTCTCTCATCTTCTCCCCATGTTACTATGTATTTCTGTTAAATAAGGCAAGGTAAAGAATTTCACCTTACACTTGGAGAGGAAAGTGGTGAAGTTTGTGATGATCCTTAGATCCTGCGGGAGTTTGTTCCCACTCCCAGGAAAGTTCTTTCTCCTGCACTGTTAAGTTTTACTCTTATTGCAAAGAGTTCCATTGTGTCAGAGGAGTGGAGTTGTCACCCAATGTCCGCATCCCAGAGCTTTAGGTGGTTAATTATGTTGGGCCCACGTCATGGAGCACCTTGAAGATAAGGACCAAGCACCTTGAAGATAAGGACCAAGACCTTGAACTTGATTCAGAATTCAAAGGGGAAGCCAGTATAGATAGATGAGGACAGGTGTGACGTGGTTATAGTAGCCGGTGTTACTGAGAAGATGCGCTGCAACGTTCTGTACTAGCTGGCAATTCCTAATTGCTGAAGGCTTTGTGCTCAAAAACAAAACTCATGAACTAAGACAGCATGTGCAAAGTGCAACATAAATTTACAGATCCTCTGGCTTGGAGGACAAGATGGGATTCCTTTCAGCAAACAGCAGTTCTCAACCCCTGCCATCTCGATAGACCAAGATATCAAACTACATTCTGCCCTATGCAATGATTTTACAGCTGGTCCCAACATCCGCATGTGCACAGACGAGGTTATATAGTTTAGATCTAGCATCCCTTCCAGTATGTGGGTATATCATGGAAAGTTATATTTGGAAGGGGAAGATCAAACCTTTAATTTGCTAATTTTATTCACTGTAACACATTTGGTTTCTTGACATGGCATCCAGATAAAGAACTGGAATCTGAATTTCTAACTCTAAAAATACGCACACAGTTAATCATCTTCAAGTTTTGCCAAAGTTGTCTGCTTTGGAATATTCCCAGGAAATCTGTCTCTAGTGCGTGCTGGGAATGTATTTTGCATGTTATAAAATGCATCCTACCTTCTAACCACAAAGGTTATGTTAAGTCTTGTCTTTCATCTTCATGTAAATATGGCAGGCGTTGTCCTAAGTGACAGAATGCCTGAAGGGGACTTTAGAATGAATAGGTTTAACAAAAACTATTGTAGCCTAAGCCTTGTCCATCTTTAATTAGTTATCAGGGTTAGAAGAGGGGTCAAGAGCCTGAAGCTGCTTCAGGACTAATGTGTCAAAGAAAAGTGAAGCGTAACACTGAAAAGGAAATGATGCTCCTTGGAGGTTTAATAATTTTTTGACCCTATGTCAGCCATTATGACTACTAATGGCAGCTGGGGCAGAAATGTTTCAAATTAAACTTTGCATTGCAGGTGGTTCCGATTGAATCCTATGCCATCAACTTTGGGATACAGCCTCTTCAGTACTACAGTCCAAATGGGGAAAAAATACATTTCGTTTTACAAGCTACCCACAAAGAAAGAATCTTATGTTGTGATCCACAAACCCTGTTACTGTTCATACATTGTATTGCATGCATTCTTCCCTCCCAATCAAATATTCATTATTTAAAGGGAGACAATAAAAAATATTAATGAGATGCGGCTAAACTGCTCATAACGTCCACGTCTAACTTGAGTAGTGTCAGTTTTCTAATTAGATAAAGTGCCTGGAGCTCACACTTTTGGGAGGAGGTGCATGTGCCGGGTTAACGGAATACTTCAATGTCACTCTCTGTGTTTTTGTTGCATGAGAGACCAAGAGAGATAACGTTTCAGACACAATTTGTGACCCACTTTCTTTTTCTTTTAAAACTTAAATATTTTATTAGTTTTAAGCAAATACAAAGAGAAGGTGACAGTACAAAAGACTATAATATACAGCCCTGTAATAATTAGAAGTAAGTTTCATCACCATCGTTTCTAGTTTGCTCAAGCATTGTTGGGATTTTTTTCAGATTCTGTACTTTTGATAACCTGACTTAGTAATCAACCCAGTTCTGTACAGACGCTCTAAAGAGGCAGACTCTATCTAATTTTCCAAGTAAAATGTTGATGAACACAACTTCCCAAAATTCACGCACTAGGCTACAATCCTGGCTTAAGAGTTTAAACAAACCGAAACCTTTGTGCTTTGCAGCTTGGTTAATCCTTTATCCTTGTAACAAACAGAGGGGAGTATGACTGTTTCAATGATACTAGTAAGCATAGAATTCTGATCTTCATAGCATTTTATATTTACTTCTCACTCATTCTGCACAGCTGTAAATGACTACGCAGAATACAAGGTGGTGGAGAATCTAGGCCTGCAAGTCGTTATCATATATTGGAAAAGTCAATATTATATACTGTATTTGTGTCACGATCGGTCATCACAATCATCTTTTAAAGGGGAAAAAAAAGCCCCAACGTGTCTTTGATATTCAACTTTTCAAACATCTTGGGCCAGATCCTCCTCTGTTGTAAATCAGTCTATATCCATTGAAGATCCAGCTCAATCTTTTATCTACCGATAGCATTAAGGCAGCAACACACGAAGAACAACGAGGAGTCCTTGTGGCACCTTCCACCATGATGCCTGGCCCTATCAGGAAGTGTGTCGCCATATGTCCTATGCTTTTCCAGGGATACCTGGGCAGGAGGATCCCAAAAGGAAAAAAAGGGGGAGGAGTGTTAGGATATAGCTATTCAGGCTTGTCTGTAAAGGCCTATACTTTAAGAATTTAGGTCTATGTTTATCTTTTAGCTGGTTATAGAGATATAAAAGAAAGAATCTGTATCAGGGCCGTCTCTCCCTGGGACAGTCTGAGGCCCTGTTCTTAGTCTAAGGCCTTTCGCTAAGCAGTGGGAGCAGCCATAAACTGGGAAGCGTAGGGGCGTCCTCCCATTCCAAACTAGTCGTACTGAAATAAGGCCATCTGGGCCTGTTAGACAGGTGATCTGATCTATCGCCTCCAGAGAAAGGGAAGAGCCTAGAAGATGTCAAAGGAAATTTAGTTTGATAGTTTTCTGTTTGGTAAGAACTCACGTATCAATATACACAGCTGGAGAACCCTTTAGAGATGTAGTTGTGAAATCCTCACTTCTCTATTATTGTGTCATTATAGTTCCCACTTTGCTATTGTTTATTTGCATGGTCTTCGTCTGGTTCTGTGATTGTTTCTGTCTGTTGTATAATTAATTTTGCTGGGTGTACACTCATTAAAGTGGTGGGATATAATTGGTTAGCTAATCATGTTACAAAATGTTAGGATTGGTTAGGTAAATTTCAGTAGAATGATTGGTTAAGGTATAGCTAAGAATATTACTATATAAATTAGGGGCAAACAGGAAGTAAGTTGGGATTCGAAAATAAGGAAAAGGAACTTGGATTTAAGCTTGCTGGAAGCTCACCCCAATAAAGATCAAATTGTTTGCACCTTCAGACTTGGGTATTGTTGCTCTTTGTTCATGCAAGAAGGACCAGGGAAGTGGGAGAGTGAAGGAATACACTCTCTAACATCCTGACCATCTAGCATCACAAGGACTCCTCGTTGTTTTTGCTGATACAGACCAACACGGCTACCATTCGAAACCTAACATAAAAAAAGAAACTTGCAGACATCTCCATTAGGTCTTATAGAGATAAAAATTATCATGACTGTACTTGCCCAAATGAACAATTTTATTCCCTCCTATAATGCAGGCTGGATTTCCCTTGTCTTGTATGTAACCTTTTTAAGCACTAATGTTTAATTAGGCTGAATGCAGTGCTAACAAGTACATTTATGGCTATCCATGCCATCTCTTACTTGTTTTGGTAAGAGCCTCAGGTCAGATGCAGTTTGTCCTGAGCCAGTAGTGGACTCTGTTAACAGAGCCTTAATTTACATATTTGTATCTGTATATACGACAATGAGTCTGTCTTGAATTACCAATATGACACATTGAGCAATGTCCCTCCCTTAGAAGAATACAAGGTACACCTTGAAGGGATAGATTTAGGGTCTGCTTCTCCTCCCAATCTAGTCAATTAGCAAAGCTTCCATAGGCTTTAGTAGGTTCAGGAGCAGGCTGTTAGTTAAAATTATTAATTAAATGTGATTAGGGGATGACATATGCTTCATGAACAGTATTAATTAACCTTACAAGTTGTCCTATAAAATCAGGATGTATAAAATAATGAAAAAGGCCTTTTTCTTCCTCTATTTGGGATTGATTCTCCTCTATCTTACACTGGGTGTAAATCAGGAGTAATTGCACTGAAGTTAGCTCTTCAGTGAAGTCAGTGGTGTTACACCAGTTTTACACCTCTGTAAGTGAGAGGAAAATCAGGCCCTTTGATTTTTTTTCTAGACATTAATTGGCAATAATAAGGCTGTAACATAGTACACTCCAGGGGAAAAGCAGAGAGAAAAAGAAAGGAGATCCAGTTCAAGCAAATTACACTGTTGATTGCTGCAAAGAAGTTGGTTGCAAAGAAGTGGTCTGCATTGGCAGCATGAGCGTGACTAGTTAATATTGAGTTTCTTTCATTCTGAATTCTTCTATTTTCAGTTTTAAAACCCATGTCCCATGCAGTTTAATTGACAGAGGCAGCCCTTGTGACTGAAATGAAACTGGAAGTCTGATTCTCCTCTGTCTTGCACCTCACATCAGGGGCGATGGATTTTGCCCTATCTCTTCCCCCGAGACCCCACCCTCTCAGACAAGCCGGAAGTCGAAGCCTGACTGTGGAGCCCAGGCCCCTCCACCTGCCTGGTGTGGGGGAGCCCAAGAGCAGCCCCTGGCCCGTGACCCTGTCCCCTGGGTTCCCCACCCAGGGCAGGTGGTGAGTCCGCAGCCCCCCACAACTGCCCAAACAGCTCCTATGCTGACCCAGCTTCCAGCCTGGCCTGGGCACGGGGCCTGGCCAAAGAGCCGCAGCCGGGCCATGGTAAGAGCCACCCGGGCAGCTGTGGGGAGCCACAGACCCTCAAGGTGCCCTGGGTGGAGGGTCCGGGGGTAGGGACACAGGCCAGGGGCTGCTCTTGGGTCCCTCCACCCTGGGCTCCCAAGGCTGGGGAGGTGGGCGGGGGGGGGGGCGGGAGAAGTCAGGGAGCTGGGCCCGTTGCGAAAAGTGGACCAGCCTGGCCCATCCACTTTGAAAAGTGAGAGGGCCTTGGCCCCCCCTGCCTTACATAGTCTTTTACATCTTTGAAGAGGGAATACAAAGTAGGGTAAAATGCAATATCCAGGAAGTGAATCTCCCATTGTTCAAGCAGATCTACTGCATGTTGGGAGCACGAGCAATAGACTTTTATAACAACTGAACTTTCCTGACCTTGGATTCAGGCTCTCAATCCTATTGTCAGCAATGATAAGTGGGAGTGTAACTGCTGCGAGGAGCAAGTATAGTGCTTCTCTTGCCTTTCTCTTCTTCCCAGAGTTCTGAGTTAGGCTGAGCTCGCAAAGTAGAGGTAATCATACTAGCCCTTAGGTGTCATAGATATCCTTAGTCTTCACAGTTAACAAACTTGTCACTGGACCATCCCTGGAAACTGTTTCTCCTCACTCACCATTGATCCAGAGTCCAAGTCCTTTTCTCACTCAGAGCAGCTTGGCGACTTCTAGATGAGGCCTTCTCCTCTGAAGTGCGGATCTTGAAGCTGCAGAATGTCGTCTTCTACTGATAAATTGGTGCTTGCTGGGCCGCTAAGAAGAATAACACACTTGGTGACTGCACACTATCTTAGATTTCCTCCTTGAAGGACTTTAAAAAGGCCTCCACATCAGTACCCTTCAGAGGCGAGGGGGTTATAGCATGGCAGAGAGGTTAGTTCCCACTCGTATGGTAGGAATTGTTAGTTTGTTTTTGCTGAAGAGCCCCCAGGGTCAGCTAGTGACTCTTCAATGTATTTGTCCCTCATTTTCCAAGTGTCCCCCATTTAGACCCCTGTGGGAAGTCCCCCTAAACTACTATATGCTAAGATGATGCTTTTCGTCAGAAACATGGGAGAATTCAGTTCTTTCCTGAGAACGTATATCTTTTGTCTCTGACCAGAATTCATCCTGAAGCAGTGTTGCCAACTTCAAGAGATCCAAAATCATGAGTCGGACCCCCAAAAATCATCAGATTGGCCCCAAAATAATGACATTTTAAAAAGAGATTGCATTGTGTTTTTTAGAGCAGTCTCTTGGTTCTTAGAGCAGTCTGCCCATCCGCAAGGTGTGTGCATGTGACAAATAGTGTTGCCCGCTCTTCCTCATGTACTGTGATTCCACAGGTGATTTTTGGGCCCTGCTGCAGCTGTCACCTCCACATCTACCCATCTCCTGCCCAGCAATTAAGCCTGTCTCCCAGTTCCCAATCAGTTCTCTCCCCACCCAACCCCCACTCAGTTCAGCCCCCCAGCCCTCATCATCACCATCCTATCAGTTCATCCCCGCATGCCCCATCAACCCAACCACCCTCAGTTCACCTTTCTAGCACTCACCACATCTGTTCAGAACCCACCCTCAATACAGCCCCCACCCTCCTCACTTCAGCTCCCCTGCAGTCCCCAGCCTCACTTCTGCTCTTTAGGGTTCTTCAGCCACCACAAGTTTGGGAGAGGGCTGAAGTGGGATCCCCTCTCTCACTTTTCAAGCTGGCAGGGAAGCAGCTACTTGGGGCTGATAGCTGGAGAAAGCCCTGGCCGTGGCTGGAGTGGCTGACAGGATGGCTAAGTGGAAATAAGCCTCACTTTTAGAGATCTCAAATGTCAGGATTTTTTCCTCCAATTGATTCAACTGTTTATCTGAGGGTTGCCCTCCTCCCTTCTATCTCAGATGAAGTTTCTCTTTCCTGCTGGTCTGTAGCCATGCTGTCCCTTCCCCCCACTTGTTAGCTTGATAGCTCTGTTTATCTGGTATGTAAATGAATTCTCATTGTCTTTCAAAGTACTTTGGAGAAATCACATTCCTTTGTTTAGGGTGAGGTAATTCCTGTTTGACGGGAAACACATTTGTGCTGCCACTGGGGAAAAACAAAATCCTGACATTGGAGAGTTCTATCACAAGATCATGAGTAAGGCTCAATTTTGCTCAGAGATTGCGACTCCCACGATCAATTCGCAAGAGTTGGCATTTCTACTGAGGGGTGAACATTGCATGCTGCATCAATTACCTATCATCCTCCCCAGTCTCTGCCTCAACTCTGCTTCTCCACAGGGAGGAGTACTTAATTCCCAGGATGTTTAAATGTGAGTCTGAACTTCTGCGTACTTCATTCACAGGAGTTCAGAAAGTTTTCATAATTGTTTGGTGGGCTGCCACATACCTGTCTGGAGATCATGATGGGTTAACAGGCTGCATTGTATTTGTTCACAAGTTCTTATACCAGCCTTCCAAACAGGTCAAATATCACTCTGTTATAAGGGTAACAACTTTCTGGGATGTTTGGGTGGTAGTTTCAATTTCCCAGGTATGTAGACAGATCCATCTGATAGATCATTATGCACGTGTGGTTGTCTCAGCCCACTTGCATAATGATCTATCAGATGGATCTGTCTACATACCTGGGAAATTGAAACTACCACCCAAACATCCCAGAAAGTTGTTACCCTTATAACAGAGTGATATTTGACCTGTTTGGAAGGCTGGTATAAGAACTTGTGAACAAATACAATGCAGCCTGTTAACCCATCATGATCTCCAGACAGGTATGTGGCAGCCCACCAAACAATTAT